>NC_137804.1:41917532-41992532 GCF_963383645.1 Muscardinus avellanarius
GAAAAGAATAGAAAACAGAACCAGGAGGAGGAGGCGTCAGAGGGATGAGGTAGCCAGCTCTTGGTCAAAGGGATCTCAGGGTCCTGAGTGGAGAGGATGCTTCTGCCACTGCTGTGGAATCTGGATACCTCCCTGGGTCCTGAGCCATCGCCGATCCTGGGAGTCAGGTGGCCCTGTTCTGACTGATGCTGATTCTTTGGAGTACTTGTTCCCAAGAGGAAACATCCTCTTGGCCCAGCCATATCCTATGCCAACATCCCAGGTGCATAGGGAGCAGAGAGTATGTCAGTGTATGAGTCAGTTCTGGCTGTGTAACAAGCAATCCAGCGTCAGTATCATACAACAATAAATGTTTGTTTTTCACACATGGAGTCAGCTTTAGGGTGCTCCTGTTAGGCTGGCCTCAGCTGGGCTGATCTGCTTCCAGACGCAAAGCTGTGGGCGAGTAGAAGCTTTGCACTCCAATCTCATCCTCCCAGAACCCGTGGCTAGCCACAGTGTGGTCTGTGCCTACAGGGTGCTGAGGACATGCAGAGCCTCCTGACGCCATAGCTCTGCTCGGGTGTCTTTAGCCACGTAAATTACACAGCTGAGGGGAAAGTATCCTCTACCCCAGAAGAAATTTGAAGTCACATGGCTGATGGTGGACACGGGAATGAGTGAGGAATTGGGGCCAATAGTCTGGTCACTGCTGGCCGGGGGCTTCTGTTAGTGAGGGCCAGCTCCCCACACTCGAATGGACACCCACATGCCGGGCAGTGCTCTTGCCAGAGGTCTAGGAGGCCTCTCGACTTTCCTTCTGCAGGCAGAGGCCACATGGATTTGGGGGCTATATGTGAACATCCTGGGTTTTTGGATACCAGGAAGGTGGCTGGAGCTGTGGAGGCCTGCTGGGGCACGGCCACGGTTCCAGGGTGTCTGGGAGCCCGTCCCCAGGGCCCTTAGCTCAGGTCCTGTGGGAGGATTACAGTGACCCTGAGCCCTCAGCTCCAGCCTCTTGATGCCCCAATTAGGTGGCCATCCTGCATGGGGCCGCCTTCTCCCCCAAGCCCACGAGGGAGGACGAGGACCTGGGACCCAGCGTCTGCCTCTGCCATCGCGAGTGCGTGCCATGCCTGCGGTTCTGTTCCTTTTTTTTTTTTTTTTTGTAGTATTGGGGATGGAACCCAGGGGCATTCTACCTCCAAGCTACACCCCCAGCCCTATTTTTTATTCTTTATTTTGAAACAGAGTCTCACTGAGTTGCAGAGGGCCTCACTAAGTAGCTGAGGCTGGCTTTGAACCCGTGCGATCCTCCTGTCTCAGCCTCCCAAGTGCGGGGATTACAAGTGTGCACCACCACGCCCGGCTCTTTTTTTTTTAATTTTTAATTTTACTGGAGATTGAGCCCAGGAGTGTTCTACCTTCGAGCTACACCCCCATTTCTATTTTATTTTTACTTTGAACGGCATCTTGCTAAATTGATGGGAGTCGTTGCTGAGGCTGTCCTTGAATCTGTGATTCTCCCATCTCAGCCTCCCAAGTGCTGGGATTACAGGTGTGCACCATCATGCCCGGCTTCACTTTTCATTTTAGTTTATTTTTTAAATTTTTTGCAGTACTGGGGATGGAACCCAGGGGCAGTCTACCTCTGAGCTAAATTCCCAGCCCTATGTTTTTGTCTTTTTGTTTTTAAAACAGGGTCTCACTGAGTGCAAAGGGCTTTGCTACGTAGCTGAGGCTGTCCATGAACCGCGATACTCCAGTCTCCGCCTCCCGAATGCTGGGATTACAAGGGTGTGCAACCATACCTGGCTTCGTTTTAGTTTTTACCTTTTTTCTTTTAGGTTCTGGGGACTGAACCCAGGAGTCTTCTACCTTCAAGCTATACCCTTAACCCAACCCAATTTTTTTTTAATTGGTACTAGCGATCAAACTAGGGGGCATTCTACCTCCGAGCTACAGCCCAAGTCCTATTTTTTGTTAATTTTTATAGTGAAACAGGGTCTCATGAGGTTGATGAGTCTACTATTTGCTGAGGTTGTCCTTGAACCTCTGATCCTCCTGTCTCAGTCTCTCAAAGTTTTGGGATTACAAGTCTACACCACCACATCTGTTTTTTTGTTTTTTGTTTGTTTGTTTTTTTTTAAACAGGGCCTTGCTAGCCAGGCTTTGTGGCGCACGCTTGTAATCCCAGCATTTGGGAGGGGGAGCCTGGGGGATCACGGTTTGCGGACGGACTCAGCTACTTAGCGAGGCCCTTTGAAACTCAGTGAGACCCTGTTTCAATTAAAAAAAAAAAAAAAAAAAAAAGCCGGGCGTGGTGGCGCACCCTTGTAATCCCAGCACATGGGAGGCTGAGACAGGAGGATCGCACGGGTTCGAAGCCAGCCTCAGCTACTTAGTGAGGCCCTCTGCAACTCAGTGAGACCCTGTTTCCAGAAATAGGTCTGGGAGTATAGCCCGGAGGTAGAAAGCCTCTGGGTTCCACCCCCAGTAACACACACACACACACACACACACACACACACACACACAGGTGTCTGGGAGTGTAGCCCAGACGTAGAAGGGTTTCCAGGAAATACTACAAAATAGGGTTGGGGGTATAGCTCGGAGGTAGAATGCCCCTGGGTTCCATTCCCAGTACTGCAAAAATAAATAAATAAATAAATAAATAAATAAATAATAAAAATAAAAAATAAACAGGGCCTTGCTAAATTGATGAGGGTCTCACTAAATTGCGAAGGCCGTCCTCAAACCTGTGATCCTCCTCCCTCGGCCTTCCAGTCCTGGATTACAAGCGTGCGCCACCGCGCCCGGCCCTGCTTTTCCTTTTCAGTTTTTCTCTAAGTCCGGGTTTGGAAGCCTGAGACGGGCCCTGGACGGTTTTCCACTTTGCCTCCCGGCTCCCGTGGCCCGAAGTCACCTCCACGGGATGTGGGTACCCCAAAGAGACCAAGAGCCCATAAAAGGAAGAGCCTGAAAGCAGCGCTCGAAGCCGCGCTCTCCAAGTGGCCGTGCTTGCCTGCGGTCACCGCGCTGGTGACGGAGCTGGCGCTCAGCTAAAAGCTTCTGCGCGTTATCTGTTTAATCTTCCTGAGAGCCCACGGCGCAGAAGGCCATTATCCACGCAACCCGCAGGTCAGCGGGACCCCGACGGGGGAGCGCACTCTCCCTGTTCTTGCACAGCTGAACCATGGACAAAAGAAAACTTTTAGGAGTTTATGTTTTTATGCAAATCTTCTTTTCTTTTCTTTTCCTTTTTTTTTTTTTTTTTTTTTTTTACTGAGGACTTAACTCATGGGTATGCTACCTTCAAGCTACACCCCCAGCGCAGTTTTATTTATTATTTGAGTCAGGGTCTCACTGTGTTGCTGAGAGCTTCCCTAACTTGCTGAGGCTGGCTTTGAACCTGTAATCCTGTCTTGGCCTCCCAAGTACTGGGATTACAAGTATGCAGGTCCACCGCTGCCCGGCCTTTTTTTTTTTTTTATTTTTGGTGGTACTGGGGTTCCTGGAAACCCTTCTACCTTTGGGCTACACTCCCAGACCTATTTGTTTATATTTTTTATTTGGAAACGGTCTCTTAAGCCAGCGAGGCTGGCTTCGAACCTGTGCGATCCTCCTGTCTCCTCCTCCCAAGCGTGGGGATTACAAGCGTGCGCCACCACGCCCAGCTATTTTATATTTTTATTTGGAAACAGGGTCTCTTAAGCCAGCAAGGCTGGCTTCGAGCCAGCATGATACTCTTGTCTCCGCCTCCAAACGTGGGGATTACAAGTGTGTGCCACCACTCCTGCCTTTAATTTTTTATTTAATTTACTTATTTACTTATGGTACTGGGATTGAACCCAGGGGCATCCTACCTCCAAATTATACCCCAAGCTCTTTTCTGTTAAAAAAAAAAAACTTTTATTTATTTATTTATTTATTTTTGCAGGTCTGGGGATTGAACCCAGGGGCATCCTACCTCCAAATTATACCCCAAGCTCTTTTCTGTTAAAAAAAAAAAACTTTTTTTTTTTTTTTTTTTTTTTTTGCGGGTCTGGGGATGGAACCCAGGGGCATTTGACCTCCAAGCTACACCCCCTACCCTAGTTTTTATTCTTTATTTTGAAACCGGGTCTCACTGAGTTGCAGAGGGCCTCACTGAGTAGCTGAGGCTGTCCGCGAACCGCGATCCTCCAGGTCTCAGCCTCCCGAATGCTGGGATGACGAGCGTGCGCCACCACGCCCGGCTTAAAACAACTTTTATTTTGAAACAGGGTCTCACTGGGTTGCTGAGTGTCACACTTAGCTGGCGAGGCTGTCTTTGAACCTATGATCCTCCCGTCTGGCTTACAGGTAATTATAAACCGAAGAACAAGGTTTTCTGATCCTTTGGGGAATGAGGAACAGTGTTAAGTACAGTAGTGTAGCCGGGCGCGGTGGGCACGCTTGTCATCCCAGCATTCGGGAGGCTGAGACCGGAGGATCGCGGTTCGCGGACAGCCTCAGCGACTTAGTGAGGCCCTCTGCAGAAATAAAGAATAGAAAAAACAGAGCTGGGGATGTAGCTTGATAGGAGAATGCCCCTGGATTCCATCCCCAGTACCTCAAAAAAAAAAAAAAAAAAAAAAAAAACAAGTTCAGTAGTATGTGTGTTTGCATCTTTTCCCCACCACAGGGAACTCTGGGGAGCAGAGAGGACCCCAGGAACAACAGCTCGTAAGACCTTCAGATGGACCTTTAGGGAGGGTCTTTCCAAGGAGAATCCAGAAGGATGAGGTCGGCTGCAGGAAGGGCCCGTGACAGGCCGAGGGAACAGCAGGCGGCCCGCCTGACCAGTGCTAAGTGCCGTGGGAACAGAGGACCTGCCCCGGTTCAGGACGGTGTCAGCGGCCTTGCTGGGTGGCAGAGCGTCCCCTAAAGAGGGCAGGCGGGAGGAGAAGCCTCAGCTTGGTTTGCCTGCCGTCCCCCCCCACCCCCAGCCTGGGGCAGCAGGGCAGGGAGGAGGGTGCAGGACGCCCATGGGTGGGGGCACGTCCTCTGACTCAGGGTTCAAGGTGGGTGGAATTACAGGCCTGGAGTGGGGATGGGGAGCGGGCCCCTGAGCAGTACACTGTCCCGCACACAGGCACGGCCCCGGCCGGGACCGCACATCTCCACCACCTCCCAAATCTTGTGTCCACCTTTCCCCATCCAGACACTGGTTTCCTGCAGATGGACATAAGTGATCAGGGTGACTGGTTCGTGTTTGATTTTCCGGTACTGGGAATGGAACCCAGTGGCATTCTACCTCTGAGATACACTCCCAGCCCTATTTATTTATTTATTTATTTATTTATTTATTTATTTATTTAGAGGGTCTGGGGATGGAACCAAGAGGCATTTGACCTCCTAGCTACACCCCTTGCTTTATTTTTTATTCTTTTTTTCTTGAAGATTTAAAGAAGTTTATTAGAAAGATAGAAATACAGAAAATAGAAATACAGCCCCATGCTAGAGTGGCATGGAGGGGTGACTTGAATGAATACACCCTATTCTTTATTTTGAAACTGGGTCTCACTGAGTTGCAAAGGGCCTCACTGAGTAGCTGAGGCTGTCCGCGAACCGTGATCCTCTGGTCTCAGCCTCCCGAGTACTTGGATTACAAGGGTGTGTCATCACGTCAAGCTTCACTATTTATTTATTTATTTTGGTGGTACTAGGGTTCCTGGAAGCCCTTCTATCTCCAGCTACACTCCCAGACCTATTTTATACTTTATTTGGAAACAGGGTCTCACTAAGTTACTGAGAGCCTCACTAAGTAGCTGAGGCTGGCTTCGAACCTGCGCGATCCTCCTGTCTCCGCCTCCCAAGCGCGGGGATTACAAGCGTGCGCCACCACGCCCGGCTTCACTTTTTTTTTATAATGTGCTTTTTCTTTTTCTTTTTTTTTTTTTTTTTTGGTACTGGGGATTGAACCCAGGGGGCATTCTACCTCCGAACTACACCCCAACCCTATTTTTTTTTATTCTTTAGTTTGAAACAGGGTCTCACCGAGTGGCAAAGGGCCTCACTGAGTAGTAGTTGAGGCTGACCACGAACCGCGATCCTCCTGTCTCAGCCTCCCGAGTGCTGGGATGCAAGCGTGCGCACCACGCCCGGCTGTAACGTGCTTTCGTTGGTGCATTCTAGTTTCACATCATAGTGTAAATCGTGTTGACAGTGACCTACACGCACACTCCCGCCTCCCCATTTCTCCCCTTCCCAACACAGAGTACTGAGATGGACATTGGTACATTCACTTACGCACATGTAGTTGCTGGTAGTATTTCCAACGGAAGTCTAAACCTCAGTTTCCCCCTGCCCTTCCCTCGGACTCCCTCTCTGGCTCTACTGTACCATGGACTTTTTTTTTTTTTTTTTGGTGGTACTGGGGTTCCTGGAAGCCCTTCTACCTCCGGGCTACACTCCCAGACCTATTTTATATTTTTGAAACAGGGTCTCTTACGCCAGCGTGGCTGGCTTCGAACCTGCGCGATCCTCCTGTCTCCGCCTCCCAAGCGCGGGGATTACAAGCGTGCGCCGCCACGCCCGGCTGATATACCGCTCCCCCCCAGGCATTCCACACTCTAGCCCAAAATGTCCTTGTCGCACCAGCACGGCCTCCCCAATCCCTCCGGCAGCCCTTCCTCTCCAAAGAGAATTGTCAGCCTCGGGGCGGAGCCCCTCTGCCGGAGGAGAGACTGCTAGCCGTCAGGGCTCTCCTGCCTCCCTGGGTCAGCCCCTGTCATGGCTGCGACCTCAGGTCCACATGGGATTCCTGCACCCTTCCGTTAGTACGCCGTGGTAGAGCAGAAACCCACGCAGAGGGGAGGCTGACACTGTGGGATTCAGGTCCTTTAGGCTCAAGCCTCCCAAGAACAGCCAGTCGTCAAACATGAGGGGAAAGGAAAAGAAAGGTATGAAGGGTGACCCTGGGTGATGGACAGAGGACTGCTGGCCAGGTTCCAGTCTTAGCTCAACTGTCCGTCTCGCGGCCAAGATGGAGCCTCTCTCCCTAAGCTGCTGTCCAGGGGGATCATCCATCTTACTGCACACACCGCCTTCATCCGCATCTGAACACTCCTGTTCACTCATTTGTGGGTTATGACTGCTCCCTCTCCAACGGTCTTATCTTATCAGGGCAGGGAGCATGCGCTCCTGAGCCCTGGCTTGCCTGGCATAGAGTAGGTACTCCATAGAGGATGAATGTAGTCGCAGGTGAGGTGGTGCAACCCAGGAGACCAAGACAGGACGGTTACAAGTTTGAGGCCAGGCTGGGCAACTTAACGAGACCCTACAAATAAAAAATAAAAGCGGAGCTGGGCGTGGTGGCGCACGCTTGTAATCCCCGCGCTTGGGAGGCTGAGACAGGAGGATCGCACGGGTTCAAAGCCAGCCTCAGCTACTTAGTGAGGCTCTCAGCAACTTAGACCCTGTTTCCAAATTAAAAAAAAAAAAAAATATATATATATATATATATATATATATATATATATATATATAAAGGTCTGGGAGTATAGCCCGGAGGTAGAAAGCCTCCGGGTTCCACCCCCAGTACCACCAAAATAAATAAATAAATAAATAAATAGATAAATATAAAAATAAATAAATAAAAGCGGGGTACAGTAGCTCACATTTGGAATCCCAGTGCCTGGGAGGCAGAGACAGGAGATTCATTCGCAGGTTTGGGGCCACCATCGGTAATTTAGTGAGGCCCTCAGCAACTAAGCAAGACCCTGTTTCAAGATAAGAAATAAAAAGTGCTGCCGGGCCTGGTGACTCACGCTTGTAATTTCAGTACTTAGGAGGCTGAGACAGGAGGATCACAGGTTTGTGGTCAGCCTCGGTGTTACTTAGTGAGGCCCTCTGCAAGTTAGTCATACCCTGTTTGAAAATGAAGAATAAAAAATAGGGCTGGGGCCAGGTGTGTTGGTGCATGCTTGTAATCCCCGCATTTGGAAGGCAGAGACAGGAGGATCACGGTTCGAAGACAGCCTGAGCCACTTAGTGAGGCTCTGCAACTCAGTGAGACCCTGTTTCAAAATAAAAAAATAAAAAATAAAAGCGGAGCCGGGCGTGGTGGCGCACGTTTGTAATCCCCGCGCTTGGGAGGCTGAGACAGGAGGATCGCACGGGTTCGAAGCCAGCCTCAGCTACTTAGTGAGGCTCTCAGCAACTTAGTGAGACCCTGTTTCCAAATAAAATATAAAAAAGGTCTGGGAGTATAGCCCGGAGGTAGAAAGCCTCTGGGTTCCACCCCCAGTACCACCAAAAATAAAATAAAATAAAATAAATAAAAAAGAAATGGGGCTAGGGGTGTAGCTTAGAGGTAGCATGCCTCTGGGTCCCATCGCCTGTACCACAAAAAGAAAAAAAATAAGAGGGCTGGAGAGCTGAGAATGGTGGTGCACGCTTGTAATTCCAGCATTTGGGAGGCTGAGACTGGAGGATCCCAGTTTGTGGACAGCTTCAGCTACTTAGCAAGGCCCTTCGCAACTCACTGAGACCCTGTATCAAAAATGAAAAGACTAAACCGGGCATGCTGGCGCACGCTTGTAATACAAGCATTCAGGAGGCTGAGACCAGAGGATCGTGGTTCACAGCCAGCCTCAGCTACTTAGTGAGGCCCTCTGCAACTCAGTGAGATCCGGTTTCAAAATAAAAAATAAAAAAATAGTGCAGAGGGTGTAGCTTAGAGGTCAAATGCCCCTGGGTTCCATCCCCAGACCCGCAAAAAAAAAAAAAAAAAAAAAAAAAGACTAAAAACTAGGGGTTGGGGGTGGAGCTCGGAGGTACAATGCCCATGGGTTCCATCCCCTGTACCCCCCCCAAAAAAAAAAGTACTAGAAGTAGTAGTGCAAGCAGTTAATCGATGTTCTTGCATTTGGGAGGCGGAGGCAGGAGGACTGCAGGCTGGAGGCTATCCTCAGTGACTTAGTGAGACCCTTTTCAAAATAAAAAATAAAAAGTGGGTGTGA
Source organism: Muscardinus avellanarius (assembly GCF_963383645.1). Classification (NCBI taxonomy): domain Eukaryota; kingdom Metazoa; phylum Chordata; class Mammalia; order Rodentia; family Gliridae; genus Muscardinus; species Muscardinus avellanarius. The sequence goes on from NC_137804.1 coordinate 41,926,499, forward strand.
TGTGCAAGTTTGTAATCCTAATGCTTGGGAGGCTGAAACAGGAGGATTGCAGATTTGAGGACAGTCTCAGAAGTAGTGAGACTCTAACCAACTTAGTAAGACCCTGTTTCCAAATACAAATAAAATAGGGCTGAGGGTATAGCTCAGAGGTAGAATGCCCCTGGGTTCAACCCCTAATGCCACTAAATTAAATACACACATAAGTAAATAAATAAATAGAGCAGGGGATGCAACTCAAAGGTAGAATGTCCCTGGATTCAATTCCCATGCCACAAAATAAAATAAAACAGGGTTGGGGGCGGGTAGGTCAGGGGTGAAATGCCCTGGCTTAAAACTCCAGTACCAGCCCGGCGTGGTGGCGCACGCTTGTAATCCCAGCATTTGGGAGGCTGAGATCGTAGGGACACAGTTTACAGCCTCAGCTACTTAGTGAGGCTCTCCATAACCTAGTGAGCCCCTGTTTCACAATAAATAAAAAATAGAGCTGGGGGTGTAGCTCGGAGGTCGAATGTCCCTGGGTTTCATCCCCAGACATGCAAAAAAACAAGCCGGCCGTGGTGGCGCACGCTTGTAACTCCAGCGCTTGGGAGGCGGAGACAGGAGGATCGTGCAGGTTCGAAGCCAGTCTCTCTGGCTTAAGAGATCCTGTTTCCAAATAAAAATATAAAAATAGGTCTGGGAGTGTAGCCCGGAGGTAAAAGGGTTTCCAGGAACCCTAGTACCACCAAAAGAACAAAATAAATAAATAAATAAATAAATAAACAAAACAACAAAAACCCCAAAAACTCTCGCACCACATCCAAAAAGTTTTTTTTGGGAAAAAAAAAGTGCTGGGGTGTAGCTCAGAGATAGAGGTCCCCCGGGTTCAGTTTCTCAGTAGCACGTGCGCGTGCACGCGCGCGCGCGCACACACACCCCATCAAAAGTTTAAAAGTCAAAATAAAAAATAAAAAAGCACAGGTGCAGCTCAGCGTGGAGCCCTTGCCTAGCATGCACGAGGCTCTGGGTTCAACCCCAGCACCGTATAAAAAAGGTTGAAGCAGCTCAAGGAATGAGCGTGTGACCCCCACCCCGAACTGTTCTGGGAGCTTTGGGTCCGAGGTCGAGCTCTGCCTCTGGTGCCACTGGTCCTCGGGATGTGCCAGGCCCCTTTGCTCAGTGGGCGGGCTCCGGCCGGGTCGTCCCCCAATTCAAGTGCCCGCGCCATCCCACGCCTGGACCAGCCCACCAGCCTGAGAGCCGCTCTCCGCCAGCCCGGCGCGCCAGTGCGCCTGCGCCTCCCGCCACGCGCTCCCCTCTCCCTCCCTTTGGGCCGCGAGCGCGGCCGGGCGCGCGCATGCGCTCTCGCCCCCACGCCGCGCGCCGCTCCCCTGCGCCTGCGCCGCGCTCGCGGCCACCGAGGCGCCTGCGCACTGCTGGCCGCCGTGGGCCCGGCCGGCGCGTGCGCGGAGACGCGGCGAGTTGGGGGGGGGGCGAGAAGGTGGAGGAGGAGGAGGAGGAGGTGGAGGAGGAGGAGGAGGAGGAGGAGGCGGCGGCGGTGGCGGCGAGAAGATGGCGACTTCGAACAATCCGCGGAAATTCAGCGAGAAGATCGCGCTGCACAACCAGAAGCAGGCGGAGGAGACGGCGGCCTTTGAGGAGGTCATGAAGGATCTGAGCCTGACGCGCGCCGCGCGGGTAAGGGGCGCCGCACGATCGCGGCCGGAGGAGGCGGAGGGGCGCGTGTCCGCGGGGGCGGGGGCGCGCGCGGGGCGGGGCCTGGCACGCGGGGACAGGTGTCCCCAGGCCCGGGCGCCGTGGGCGGGACGGGTCCCACGGCAGCCGCACCCGAGAGGGACAGGTGCCGCACACCAGCCTCACCTGGAGCACAGGTGCCCACATCCTTGCTGCCTGAGAGGGAAGGTGCGCTCCATCATCACTACCGCGGGGACAGGTGTCCCGCATCGTTACTACCGGAGGGGGCAGGCGTCCCACATTATTCCTACCTGCAGGGGACAGGTGCCCACATCATTACTATCTGAGGGGAATGTGTGTCCCACGTCGCTACTCTCTGAATGGGACAGGTGTTGCACATCGTCATTAAGTGGGCACGGGTGCTGCGCATTGCTACTACCTGAGGGGACAGGTGCTCACATCATCGCTACCTGAGGGGACAGGTGCCCACATCATCGCTACCTGAGGGGACAGGTGCTCCACATTATCATCACAGGGGGACAGGTGCTGCTCATTGCTACTACCTGAGGGGGCAAGTGCCCCACATCATTACTACCTGAGGGGGCAGGTGCCCCACATCATTACTACCTGAGGGGGCAGGTGTCCCACATCATTACTGCCTGAGGGGGCAGGTGTCCCACATCATTACTGCCTGAGGGGGCAGGTGTCCCACATCATTACTGCCTGAGGGGGCAGGTGTCCCACATCATTATTGCCTGAGGGGACAGGTGCTCACATCATTGCTACCTGAGGGGACAGGTGCCCACATCATCACTACCTGAGGGGACAGGTGCTCCACATTATCATCACAGGGGGACAGGTGCTGCTCATTGCTACTACCTGAGGGGGCAAGTGCCCCACATCATTACTGCCTGAGGGGGCAGGTGTCCCACATCATTACTGCCTGAGGGGGCAGGTGCCCCACATCATTACTACCTGAGGGGGCAGGTGTCCCACATCATTACTGCCTGAGGGGGCAGGTGTCCCATGGCCCACATCATCACTACCTGAATAGGACAGGTGTTACACATCATCTTACATCGGGACAGGTGCTGCTCATCACTGTCTGAAGGGGCAGCTGCTGCACATTACTACTACCCGAGGGGACAGGTGCCCCGCATCATACTACCTGAGAGGAACAGGTGCCTCACATCATACTACACGAGGGGAATGGGTGTCCCACATCATTACTACCGGGACAGACAGATGTCCCACGTTGCTACCTGGGGGGACAGGTGCCCCACATCATTACCACTTGAGGGGACAGGAATCCCACATCATTGCTACCTGGGGGGAGACCAGTGTCACACATCATCTCTATCTGGGGGACAGGTGACCACATCACCATTACCTGGGGTCAACGTGCCACTGAGTTGTAGGTGCTGAGTGCTTCTTACGAGCATTCTTGCTACCTGGGGACTGGGTACAGGTGCCCACACATCTTTGGTACCCGGGGCATGACAAACATCCCTACATGATTGCTACCTGAGCATGACAGGTGTTCCCACATCATTGCACCATGCCACCTGAGGGGAAGGGGCACCTCTGCGTCATCATCCATGTACCCTCCTTGGTGCTGGGGGAGGGCAGATATTCCCACTTGCAGGCCTGAGGAGGGGCAGGTATCCCTCCACGGATACCTGAGGGACCGTGGGGTCCTGGAGCAGGGGGTGTGGGCATGGGGTTTGAGTCCTATGGCCCTGACTCATTCTTCAGGTGGAAATTTGCGGGTCACGTTATTCGTAGCTTATTTCTCCTGGAGATGGTCGCCTTGTAGACCGGGATGTGTACCTTCATTTCTGTGTTTTCTCCGTGGCTATTGATCAGGGTGACTGCTGTTGCCCAGGAACTGCTATGCACATGCTTAGGAAGTGGGCTGCATCTGTTCCTGCTCCAAGATGGAGAGGTAAAGACGCTGGAATGAATGAGTGAATAAAAAAAGGAAGGAGAAAAGTGTGCTTGTCTGCAGCACGCAGCGTGAGCCCGCGTGCAGTTGGAGTGAAATGCGTGTAGTGTGCCAGGGAGAGAGAGATCGTACTAGGGTTCATAGCAATTGGAAGTCTGATTTTTGGGTGGAGTTGGAAATGGATTCTTGTTGAAAACATTTCTTTAGAACAACAGCTTTATTGAGATATATTTCACATGTTGTACAACTTACTTGCTTAAAGTATTCAGTGGTTTTTAGTTTATTCATAAAGCCATGCAAACATTGCCACGGTCTTAACTCCAGAGCACTTTCATTGCCCCAGAAGGAGACCTGGCCCCATCAGCAAGCTGTCCCCACTCCCCTCCCCCAGCCCCTGGCAGTCACTAATCTGCTCTGTCTCTGTGGATTTGCCTGTTCTGGTTCTGGGTATTTTATATCAGTGTAATCATATGTAATATGGCCTTTTGTATCTGTCTTCTTTCATTAAGCATGAGGTTTTTTAGTTTCATATATGTTACAATAAGTGCCTTATTTCTTTGGTTGCAATAAGTGCCTTATTTCTTTTTTATGGCTGAGTAACAGTCCTCTGATGGATATCGTATTTGCTTATCCACCCTAGTTGATGGAGTGGGAATTTGAGTGTGTGTGCGTGGGGGGGGCATTGGAAATTGAACCTGGAGGCTTTCTACCTCTGAGCTACACCCCCAGCCCTATTTTATTTTTATTTTGAAACAGGGTCTTGCTAGGTTGATGAGAGTTTCACTATTTGTTGAGGCTGTCATCAAACCTGCAGTCCTCCTGTCTCAGCCTCCCAAGGGGGGAAAAAAAGTTAGTATATACAGATGGAAGTTCTTTCAACCCTGGTACCTATTTCCCATTTCCATTCTCCCTTTGCCTGTTGCTCCCCCGCCCCAATGATGGTACTGAGGATTGAATCCAGGGGCATTCTACCTCTGAGCTACACCCTCAGCCCTTTTTCTTTGAAATTTTTATTTTGAAACAGGTTCTTGCTAGGTCTCACTATCTGCTGAGGTTGGCCTTGAACCTGCGATTCGTCTTTCTCAGCCTCCCAAGTACTGGGATTACAAGCATGCGCCACCATGCCCAGCTGTCTGTTGTATTCTTTACCCCTTGGAAGGAGGAGGCATGGACCTCGGGCAGAGGAGAGCTTACGGTGGACTTTTAGAACCAGCGGTGTTTTCTACTGGAGGCACAAAATTGGGGCACTTCAGCCAACTTTTAGAGCCTTCCATCTCCCCCAGAGGAGACCCTGGAGCCGGGCGTGGTGGCACCGCTTGTAATCCCAGCACTTGGGAGGCTGAGGCAGGAGGATCGTGGGTTCACAGCCAGCCTCAGCTACTTAGTGAGACCCTGTTTCAAAATAAAGAATAAAAAATAGGGCTGAAGGTATAGCTCAGAGGTAGCATACCCCTAGGTTCAATCTCCAATCCCACACAAAAAAAGACCCTGTCCCCATGAGCACCTGCTCCCCATCCCGTCCTCCAGCCCTGGCGCCCACTAAGCTGCCTCCTGTGTCTGGGTTTGCCTGCTCTGAGCGTTTCCTGTTGGTGGGATCAACTCCGTGTGACCTTTTGCGCCTGGCTTCTGTCACTCAGCATCCTGTTTTCCAGATTCAGCCACTTGTAGCATGTGCCAATGTTTTGTTCCTGTTTGTTTACGTATTTATTTATCATGGCCCTGGGGATTGGATCCAGGGGCATTCTACCTTTGAGGTGCCCCCCAGCCTCATTTTATTTTTATTTTGAAACAGTCTCCCAAAGTTTTGGAGGGCGTACATTGCTGAGGCTGGCCATGAACTTGTGATCCAATGTCAGCTTCCCAAGTCCTAGGATTCTAGATGTGTGCTACCATACCCAGCAGCTTTGTTCTCTTTTTAAAAAACTGGGGGGGGGGGCACCTGGGGCATGTGGTACATGTCTGTCATCCCAGTGACCCAGGAAGCTGAGGCTAGCTGGGCAATTTTGTGAGGCTCTGTCTCAAAATAAAAATTTAGAAGGGCCGGGGGTGTATCTCAGGGGTAGAGCACCCTGGACTTCATCCCCATTGTGGAAAAAAGCCTTGTGACCAAGTATCCATAATGTACGTATACATTTTTTTGTTGTGTGTGTGAGTTTGCTGAAGTCTCGTCCTGTGCTGCTGTCCCCGGGCAGAGGACTGGGGGCGGCCAACCCCAGCCAAAGGCTGGCCCTGGGAGGTGGTGGCTCTGTGCAGGGTCAGAAGCCAGACAGGTCCTGGGCAGCAGCAGCCCAGGTCGGCGTCACATGGAGGCGGCCCGTCCCTCCCTGTCCCGCCTGGACGCCATCCATCCTGTGCCACTGTCTGTGCCCTGGGCATATATGCATGCTTCCTGAGCTGCTCTGTGGCGCGGCGGGGTACCTTGCTCACCCTGGCCCCACCCTGTGGCTGGCTGGTGGTGGCCTTGGGGAGACCTTGATCCCTGCTCACCCCGGTCCTGAGCAGGGGGAGCCCTCTGCAGATGAGACCAAGTTAGAAGGTGGAGGTGAGCTGGCCCGGGTTGGCCTCGACCCGGTGCCCACACCTGCACGTAAGGAGCAGGTGGCGCAGGCATGGGGAGTGGCTGTGCCCACACAGGCCCAGCTTGGCACCATGTGGCCACACGTGGCAGAGGCCTGGAGCCATCAGAGCTGGCAGAGGAAGGAGAGCTCTCGCCTGGGCCTCTGAAGGGCAGCTGGCCAGCAGTGCCCGGGTCACAGCTCTCACCTCCAGAACTGAGAACCTCGGCGGTCCTGCATGTCTCCCAGGTTGGCTGTGGTCGCTGGTGATGCGCCACGGAAGCTCCCTGGAGCCAGTGGTGCTGTATACCTCGTGGAGACCACCTTGGGGGCCAGGGGACTGCCCACGGGACTGGGCCTGAGACTGCTACAGCCGGGGCAGGGCCCTCGTTCAGCCACTCTGGGAGCTACCTGCCCGCACTCCACACGGGGTTAGGATGGTGGTGAACCAGACCGGGCAGGTAGAAGACAGAGGGACAGGCGTCCTACCTGATGGAAACACAGGTAGGAGACAGAGGGACGATAGGCAGGGGATGGGGAGACGGGCAGGAGACAGAAGGACAGGCCAGAGACACAGGAGGTGCAGGAGAGAGAGGCGCAGGCAGGAGCCCGAAGAACGGGGCGGACCAGGGCCGGGCAGGAGGGGCCACTGCAAGTTTAGGAGCTGCCCAGGGTCTCTGCGGGGTGGAGTGGGTGGGGCTCAGGGTCACATGCTGAGAGCGAGCTGCAGTCACTTCTGATGTTGAGGGTCCTGTGCTGCCTCCTGCACCCATGGCTCTCGCTTACCCCTGGACCCATGGTGCTTACTCCTTTCCCTGTCTTGCTGGTAGGGAAACTGAGGCACAGCAGCAGCCTGGCTGGAAGAGGCAGAGCCAGCATGCACCCAGGATGCGCTCACAAGGAGTTAGAAACCTAGAAGCCAGGTCCGGCAGCTGCGCCTGGCATCCCAGCGGCTGGGGAGGCTGAGGCAGGAGGGTCGCTGGAGCCCAGGAGTTCCAGGCCAGCTCAGTTGAGACCCATCTCAGAACAAACCAAATAGAAAACTGCGCTAGAGCCTTCCTTTGTTTGGGGGGAGCGCCCGTCTCCTTGCGTGGCTCAGTTTCCCCAGTGAACCCATATTCTCTCTCGCAGCCGGGACCTGGGAGGTGCTGCTTTCTGCCGTCTCTCAGCCCCTGTGCGCCACCGCTCTCCCCACGTAGCGCGGCTGTGGGGTCCGGATGGGCTCAGCCTCGCTCTCACGGCTGAACAAACGTCTTGGTCAGCCTGTGGGCCGTCCCAGGTGCGGAGGCCCCATCCAGGTGTTTCTATCTCTGCATCTCTCTGTGACTGTCATGCACTCCCCAGGGCGGGGCCAGGCGGAACTGGGAGCCAGGAAGCGCCTTTTTTGTTTGTTTGTTTGTTTTGTTTTTGGGGTTTTTTTGGTGGTACTGGGGGTGGAACCCAGAGGCTTTCTACCTCCGGGCTATACTCCCAGACCCTTTTTAAAATATATTTTATTTGGAAACAGGGTCTCACTAAGTTGCTGGAAGCCTCACTGAGTAGCTGAGGCTGGCTTCGAACCCATGAGATCCTCCTGTCTCAGGCTCCCAAACGCAGGGATTACAAGCATACGCCACCACGCCCGGCGTAGGCAGCGCCTTTTTAATTAATTGCAAAAAAAAAAAAAAACTGAAGCTGGGCATGGTGGCGTGTGTCTGTAATCCCGGTACTGGGATGCTGAGACAGGAGGATCGCAGCAGGTTCATGGCCAGCCTCAGCAACTTAGTGAGATCCTGTTTCAATATAGAAAATAGGGCTGGGGTGTAGCTCAGAGGTAGAATGCCCCTGGGTTCCATTCCCAGTACTACAACTATTACTACCACTACTACTACTACTACTACTACTACTAATAATAATAATAATAATAGCCGGGCGTGGTGGCGCATGCTTGTAATCCCTGTGCTTGGGAGGCAGAGACAGGAGGATCGCGCAGGTTCGAAGCCAGTCGCGCACGCTGGCTTAGGAGACCCTGTTTCCAAATAAAAAAATGTAAAAATAGGTCTGGGAGTGTAGTCCGGACGTAGAAGGGCTTCCAGGAACCCCAGTACCACCAAAAAAAAAAAATAATAATAAAATAATAATAATAATTGAGAGTTGGGCACAAGGGCCTCCACTGTGATCCCAGCAACTCAGGAGGCTTAAGAGGAGGTTGCAAGTTCCAGGCCAGCCTGGGCAACTTAGGGAGATTCTGTCTCAAAATAAAAAATTAAGCCGGGTGTGGTGGCGCACGCTTGTAATCCCAGCATTGGGGAGGCTGAGACCTGGAGGATCGCGGTTCGCGGACAGCCTCAGCTACTTAGCGAGGCCCTCTGCAACTCAGTGAGACCTGGTTTCAAAATAAAAATAAAAAATAGGGCTGGGGTGTAGCTCGGAGGTGAATACCCCTGCATTCCATCCTCAGTACCGCAAAAAAAGAAGGAAGAAAATGGAGATGAACCGCATAGCTAGAGCCGTTTCCATGCAGCGCTCAGCGGCATCTGTTACAGTCACAAATTGCACAGCCATCTCCTCTGTCTGGTTCCATCACCCTGAAAGGCCGTCCATCCCATCAGCCGTCCCTCCCCGCTCCGCTCCCCCCCCAGCGGCCACCGTCTTTATGGATTGGACCCGCCTGTTCTGGACATTCTGTATCAGTGGAGTCACACACCATGAGGCCTTTGGTGTCTCCCTTCTGTGGCTCAGCCCAATGTTTTCAAGGCTCAGCCATGTTGTAGTACGTGTGCTTTATTCCTTTTCATGGCAGAATAATATTCCACCGTTTGGTGGCAGCACGTTGCATTTATCCCCTCATTTAGTAATGGACACGTGGACATTTCCACCTCTTGGCTGTTGTGAATAGCACTGCTATGAGCATTTGCGTACAGTGGTTTGCCTAAGTCCGTTTTGTGCTCTTGGCAGATCCTTGGGAGAGGAGCGCGAAGGTTCTCAGAGACAGTAGTCAGGGGCGCAGCGGCCAGACCTGCCTAAACTAAGGACTCCGGAATGGGGCCTGAAGCTGGCGTCCACTGCTTATCCCTCAGGGGCTCCCACCGTAGACAGAGATTCTGCCCCATGGCACCCGCCAGTGTGCACACAGGGGAAGCGGCTTCTCCATGTGCCAGGCATTAACACCGTCCACCGATGAACAGAATGCCAGTCACGAGCCAGGTACTTGGCAGACAGACAGGAGAACCGCGGGTTCGAGGACAGTCTCAGCAACCCAGCAAGACCTTGTTTCCAAACAAAAAAATAAAAGGGCCTGGGAGTATACCTCAGAGGTAGAAAGCCCCTGGGTTCAATCCCCAGAAAAATACACACACACAGCCAGTCGGGACCACTTGTCAAGGTTCAGCCGAACACACTAGCGCTTGTGAATAAAGTTTTATTAGAACAGGGGCCTCGCTCGTCTCTCTGTGCCTCATCTCTGGCTGCTTTTGTGGAGCAAGGGCAGAGCTGAGTTTTCGCAGTGGGGACTGGATGTCTTACAAAGCCGAGAGTGTTTCCATCTAGTCTTCTGCTGGGAGCTCCCTGGCCTGGCCAGTGGCCTCCCCAAACGCTTGAGGCTTGGGGGGCAACAAGGATGGGCTGGGGAGGTGGGGGGTGTGGGGGGCAGGCAGCTCTTCTCTTGTTTTGGGCCTCTTGCTCGTCCGCAGTTAGTTGCAGGGTGTAGACTCCTGGCTCCAGGATTCTGCTTCTGCGGGCTAGAGTGGGGTGCTGCTTGGGGCCTGGGCCCACCTCTTTCCTGGAAGGCAGGGTCGCCCTGGGGCAGGAGTGAGCCAGCTGCTGCCTTTGTCTGCCTGCCATCCCCCTCCCCAGTCGGGGGAGTCCCGCTCTGACTGAGTCCTCCTGAGCTTGCAAACCTAGTGTGCCTTCCAGTCCTTCCGTTTGGGGCTGGGTGGGGTCCATCAGCTTGTGCTGGGTGCCCATTCTTTGTGCCAGTAGCTTTCTGGCTTCAACTTGGGGGACTCCACGAGACACATCAGGAACGCCATGTGGCGTCAGGGTGGGGCGTGAGTGCTGGGGGACGGGGCAGGGAAAGCGCAGGTCACCATGTGGAGCAGGATCTGTGGGCTGGCCTGCCTCCCACGAGACATTTGTCAACACTGGGGGACATCTTGTGGTGTCAGGACTTGGGGTGCTTCCGGCACCAGCTCTGTAGAGACCGGGGAAGCCGCTCAGCCCCTGCAGCTCCCAGGGTGGCCTGGCCCAGGGCACTCTCTGGTCTAACCCATCCTTGTCTTGGTGGGCCGGTGTGCAACTGCTGGCCTTGCCCGGCGTGTGCGGAGAGGGGGCTGCGTGGGGCCTGGCTCCCGAGACCCGCCGCGGCCCTGCAGCCGGCGGTGGCGGCCTGGCAGTCCATGGCCTCTCCTGGATGTCAGAAGGGGCGACTTGAGGCCGGGAAAAGCAGCACCGCAGGGGACAGAGGGTGTGCCGCGGGACCAGCCCGGGGGCCAGTGTGGGGGCCAGTGTGTTTTCTCCCGAGTTACACAGCTCTCACAGCAATGAGAGCGTGCCAGCGGGGCAGGGTGGGGCGGGGCAGCCAGACTGCCTGACCCTTGTAGCAAGGACATCTCTCTAGAGGTGGACTGCCTGGGAGAGTGGCCAGGAGGGAGCTGCGCAGGTGAGGGAGTACTGGGGAGCCATGGAAGGCACCAGTGGGGTGGCAGCATAGAAACCAGGGCGTAGGAGTGGCAGGAGCCCGTCTTGTTAGGATCCTGTGGGTTGCCGAGGAGACCCACGAGTATGAACCTGTAGCCGTCCCTGGCTCGGATGGGATGGGAGGCCCAGGAGGTGGTGTGGCCGTGGTGTGAGGAGCCGGGTCCCACTGGGTCCACCTCTCCTGAAGCTCCCACGGGGCCCGTCCCGCGCTGACCCTCTCCGCTAACCCCCTTCATACTCAGTTGCTGGAAACGCGGTCTCTCTGGCTGTTCCTGAGCCGTGGTCTCTGCGGTCCCAGGCCCGCTGCGCTGTGAGGCCGCTCGGGCTCAGAAGTGCCGGCCCAGTCCCCCAGTAGGGAAGGGTTTGGTTATGGGGTGTGGTGGCCGGGAGGGCGCTTGGGGTCCTGGGCAGTGGGCGGGGCCGCTTCGTGTCTGGCCCCTCCCCTCTTCCCTGTGGCCTTAGAGCTGGCCCGATGGGGTCCAGGTGCACGAGCGGGGGCCTTGAGAGCCAAGGATGCATGGCGTCAGTATTTACCATTTCCAGGAGGAAGTGAAACGTGGCTGGCCTGTCCTCGGGTTCTCCATGGGGAATGGAGAGAGGGCTTCCCTGACGGCAGCCCAGGGTGCTGCCGCGCTCTGGGGGAACCAGGGATTACCGGGTCTCTGCATCCGAGGGGGTCCAGTGTGGACCGTGAGCCTGCGGAGATGGGCCGCTGCGCATTGCTGTGAGGCTCTGTGCCCGTGCACGCCCGGAGCACCTGGCGGGCTCTCAGCCGGCCACCTGCCCCGCGGGCACCGGGTGGGCACGAAGCGGGTGTTCAGCAGGCACACAGTGTGTACGCAGCAGGCACATGGCGTGCCCAGTGGATGCTGGGAGGGCGCACAGTGTGTGCTCAGCAGGCATGTGGTGGTGCACAGTGTGTGTGCAGAGGGTACCAGGTGGGAACACAGTGTGTATTTAGCAGGCCCTGGGTAGGCACAGTGTGCGTGTAGCAGGTGCAGTGTGTACCCAGCAGGCGCCAGGTAGGTATACAGTGCGTATGCAACAGGTGCTCAGGAGAAGAGCGTATGTTCAGCAGACACCAGGTGGGCACACACTGTGTGCTCAGCAGGTACCAGGTGGGCACAGTGTGTGCTGGGTAGGTACTGGGCGGGTGTGCAGTGCTGTGTACAGCAGGTGTCAGGTAGGTGTGCAGTGTCCTCAGCAGGCACCAGGTGGGCGCCTGGTGTGTACGTAGCAGGCGGTCAGCTGGTACACGGTTATGTGCTCAGCGGGTGCTCACGGGCAGCAGCAGGCTGGGCTTGGTGCCTGCGGGGGCTCTGCGTCCCCTGGTGCAGTGGTCTTCCGGGACGTGGGATGGGGTCTTCTGCTGTCCCTGCAACCAGGAGTGTCCCAGGCACTAAGGGCCTGGAGCCCATCTGCACCGAGAGCATGGGGTCCCGGGTGGACTGATTCGCAGGCTCAGCCAGGGTAGGCCTGAGCAGAATGAGCGCCCGCCGTGGCTGGGATGGACTGGCAAGTCCGTTCCTCCCCCAGTGGCCAGGCATCTGCCCTTATTAAGCACCTTGCGGCCCGTGTGGCCTGCAGGTAGTCAGATGCAGACCCACCATACCTCAGGCACAGGACGTCTGGGCACGAGCGGGTCAGCCCCCAGGCCACGGCTCTGTGTGAACACTGAAGGGGCTGGTGTTGAGCTGAGCCGGAGCAGGAATGAGCCTGGGGTGAGAAGCGGAAGCCTGGGGCCACGCGCGGGGTGGGCTGGGCCTTGGTGGTGGCTGGGTGTGTGGAAGGCTGTGAGCTGGAAGTGTCAGGAGGTGACTGTTTAGTGAAGACCCCGCCCCTCTGACTGCCATTCGAGGACAAGCCTGGGAGGAACAGGGCCCAGGGCATCCCTGGGGGGTGCGGGGCCTGTGTGTCCGGCAGAGGGGCTCAGCAAGGCGGATGGGTTAGGTGGCCTCTGCCCCGAGGGCTCCCTGTCACCTTCTCGGTGATGAGGCGCTTTCACCTGGGAGTCAGGGTCCAGCCCAGCGAAGCGAAGCGGAGGCCGGGCGATGCTCCCCCGCAGCCCCCCACACACCGAGGATGGGTGCTTTCGTAGCAGAGAGACTTTGGGTCCTGATTTCAAACAGGAGGCTCCTCTGGGCTCTACACAGGGTCCTGACACGTGCTGTCCCTTAGGCTGACGCTGGTGGCTTGGAGCACCGGGTACTGAGCGCTGCTTTTCCCATAAGGACGGGGCTGTGTGTGCATGTTGGGGGTTGTGGGGGTGAAAACCCAGAGCATTGTTAGTGCCGGGCAAACGCTCTAAGTCGCTTATGTTTCCAAACTTCAAATTGGAGACAAATCCCGAGGGCTTTCCATTCCCTCTGTGCCTCCGGCCCGCTCACCTGGGCGCAGGGGTGGCAGCCTGCATGCCAGCTGGTTCTTCACCCGGAAATCTCGGGGAGGAAGTGTCCGCACAGCGGGCAGGGAGCCTGGACTGGGGAGCGGAGGGGCGGAGCGAAGCCGTGTTGGCACTCCTCGAGGAGCGGCCCTGCAGGGCTCTTCCCAGCTGTGCTCAGGTTCAGTGTTTCACGAGGGGCCCCCGCTGCCCTTCACTGCTCCAGTACCTGGGTCCCGCGGCCCTGGGGGCCTGCTCTGTGCTCCTGGGCAGGTCGGCTTGGTTGTGCTGAGGACAGGGGCAGCTTATTAAATCATAGGATACACACACAGCCATTTTTATTTTGTATTTTGAGACAGGGTCTTGCAAATTGCTGAGGCTGGCCTCCACTCTGCAATCCTCCCGTCTCAGCCTCTCAAGTACTGGACACCATGCCTGGCCAGATTTCCTTCCTTATTAAGGCTGCATGTTGTGTGGACGGACCACGTTGCATCCGATGATAACTCGGGTTATTTCCAGGGTTTGGCTGTTGTGAACAGTGCTGTTGTGGACAGAGGTGGACGAATGTGCCGTCCCTGGCTTGGAATTTCGCTGCACATACGCTCAGAAGTGGTATGCTATGTCTTGGTTATCTTACTTGTTGTCGGGACCTGCTTCACAGGGGCTGCACTCTATTTTTTCCATTTCTACCAAGCCTTCACAGAGCCCCTTTCCCCACATTCTGGGCACTGGATACTTTACTTCTTTGCCAGCCTCGTCCTCCATCCTATCAGATGTGAGGCGTAGCCCACTGCATTATTTTGCTTCTGTTTTTGTTTTTTGGTGATACCAGGGATTGAATGAACCCAGAGGCATTCTTCCTCTGACCTATATCCCTAGATCTATTTTATTCTTTTTATTTTATTTTGAAATGGGGTCTCACTCAGTTACAGAGGGCCTTGGTAAGTTGATGAGGCTGCCCACAAACCTGGGATCCTCCTGTCTCGGCCTCCCAGGTGCTGGGATGCGAACGTGCACCACCACCGCCCGGCTCCCGTGCGTCTTAATTTGCATTTTGGATAATTAGCCATCTCCAGCATCTCTTCATATGCTTCTTGGGCCTCGGTCTTTGGAGAATGTCTACTGAAGGCCTTTTCAGACCATGTTTATTATTTATGCATTTACTTTCGGTACTGGGGATTGAACCCAGGGGAGTTCTACCTCTGAGCTACACACCTAGGCCTTTTTATTTTTTTATTTTTATTTTTTTGTGGGTCAGGGGATGGAACCCAGGGCATTCAACCTTCAAGCTACACCCTATTTTTTATTCTTTATTTTGAAACAGGGCCTCACTAAGTTGCAGAGGGCCTCACTAAGTAGCTGAGGCTGTCTGCGAACCGCGATCCTCCAGTCTCAGCCTCCGGTCTCAGCTTCCCCGAAAGCTGAGATTACAAGTGTGCGCCACCACGCCTGGACTTATATTTTGTTTTGAGACAGTTCCTCACTGGGGTGTTGAGAGTCTTGCTAAATTGCTAAGGCTGGCCCCCAACTGTAATCCTTCTAGCTCAGCCTCCCAAGTACTGGGATTGCAGGCATGCAGCACCGTGCCTGGCTCTTTGAAAGCCATTTTTAAATTGGGTTATATGTTCTGGATATTAATCCCTTATCAACTATATGATTTGCAAATATTTTCTCCCATTCCATGGGAGTGGGGCCTTTTTTTCCATCGATTGTGTCTTTGATGCACAAATGTTTTTAATTTTGACAAGGTCCAGTTTATGAATGTTTTTCTTTTGTTGCCTGTGCTTTTGGTGTCAGATCCAAGAAATTCTTGCCAAATCCGTTGTTACAGAGCTTTGCTTTTCTTTTCCTTTAAGAGTTTTATAGTTTTAGTTATATGTAGCTGTAGATTTATAGTTTGATTTTTTCCAGTTTAGTTACAGTTATAGTTTTAACTTTTTTCTTTTAGTTTTATGGTTTCGCTTTCGGCCTTTGATGTGTTTGGAGTTCACTTTGTATATGGTGTCGGGGAAGAGTCCAGCTTCCTTCTTCTGCGTATGGGAATCCAGTGTTCTCAGAGGCGATCGTTGGAAAGACCGGCCTTTCCTCCTCGAACAGTTTTGGCACCACTGTCAAAAACTGTTTGAGCACACGGGCGGATTTCTGGACTCTGTTCTGTCACTCTGCTCTGTGAGTCTGTCCTTATGCCACTACCACCCTGTTTGGATTACTGTAGCTTTGTAGTAAGCTTTGGAATAGGAAAGTGTGAGTCCTCCAACTTCTTTTTCCAAGATTGGCTTGATAGTCAAGCGGCTGGAATGCCAGTACTTGGGAGGCTGAGATAGGTGGATCGCAGGTTCGAGACCAGCCTCAGCAACTTAGCGAGGCCGTTTCCAAATAAAATAAAAAGGGCAGGGGATGTAGCTTAGAGGTCAGAGAGAACCCATTTGGGGTCAGAAAAAGGAAAGAAAGACCACCATCTTGGCTTTTTGAGGTCTCTTGAGATTCCATGTGATTTATTTATTTATTTATTTATTTGCTTTTTTTTTTTTTTTGCGGGTCTGGGGATGGAACCCAGGGACATTTGACCTCCGAACTACACCCCCTGCCCTATTTTTTATATTTTATTTGAAACCGGGTCTCACTGAGTTGCAGAGGGCCTCACTAAGTAGATGAGGCTGTCCGCGAACCGCGGTCTTCCAGGTCTCAGCCTCCCAAATGCTGGGATTACAAGCGTGCACCACCACGCCCGGCAATTAATTAATCAATTATTTATTTTGTGGTACTGGGTGTGGAACCCAGGCGCCTTCTACCTCCAGGCTATACCCCAGCCTTATTTTTTATTTGGAAACAAGGTCTCAGCTAAGTTGCTGATAGCCTCACTAAGTTGCCAAGGCTGACTTTGAACCTGCAATCCTCCTGTCTTAGCCTCCCAAGTCCTGACATTACACGTGTGCACCACCTCACCCAGCCTCTGTTTTATTTTTTATATTGAAACAGGGTCTTACTGAATTACTGAGGCTACTCTCCAACTTGTGATCCTCCTGTCTCAGCCTCCCAAGTACTGGGATTATAGGCATATGCCACCATACCTAGCTACCCTGGCCCTTTTAAAAAGATTTTTATTTTGAGACAGGGTCTCCCTTAGTTGCCCAGGCTAGCCTTAGACTTGACATCCCCGGCCGGGCGTGGAGGCGCACGCTTGTAATCCCCAGGCTTGGCAGGCTGAGACAGGAGGATCGCACAGGTTCGAAGCCAGGCTCAGCTACTTAGTGAGGCTCTCAGCAACTTAGTGAGACCCTGTTTCCAAAGAAAAATATAAAATAGGTCTGGGGTTTAGCCTGGAGGTAGAAAACCCCTGGGTTCCACCCCCAGTTCCACCAAAAAAAAAAAAAAAAAAAAACCCAAACCAAAAAACAAAAAATAACTTGGCATCCTCCAGCCTCAGCCTCCCAAGTTGATGGGATTACAGGTGTGTTCCATTGCACATGGGTCCGGACAATGTTAATTCCTCTGTTTTCTTCTGTTGTGTTACCCCAAGCAAGCACTTAACTGGCCCCTGCCTCGGTTTCCCCATCTGTAAGGTATGTCGTGGAGGGGCTCAACTTGGTCAGCGTGTGAGCAGCCCTTAGGACCATGGCTGCACAGTTGGTCCCCCGCGTGTGGAGCTGTGTTTGCAGGGTGAGCTACCTGAAGGCGGAAGGCTGGTCCTGGGGCAGGAGGGGCTGGGAGGGAAGGCTCTTGGGGTAGGAGGAATCGCCTGTACAGAGGCCAGGCGGGGAGGGAGGCGTGCAGCCTGCTCCAGAAGTGCCCCCGGAGCTGAGCTGGGAGCTTAGGTCCAGTCCTGAGCTGTGTGTGTTTGCGGGGTGGGAGGGGCACAGGAGATCTTTGAGCTAGAGGAAAAGCTGGAGGGAAGCCGAGGCCGGCCGGCCAGGTGAAGAGGCGCCGGCGTGGCGTGGTAGGAGGAGGCTGCTGCCAGGCCCAGGGAGCTGTGGGACTCAGCCCCTGGCATCTGGCTGTGGCTTCAGTATCAGAGGATCCTGGTGCCTCGCACCAGGCCTGAGGAGTGGGGGCCTGGCAAGAAGGGATGGGGCCCGCCAAGCTGACGAGGGGCTGGCTGCTGGGACTGAGGAGCGTCCTGTGACCATCTCAGGAACCTTCCCATCACCCTCTGGAAGCAGGGTGGTTCCGGTGGGTTGGCAGGCAGCAGCGGTGACCTGTGAGCAGCAGTCCCTGGAGAGCTGAGCTGGGGGCAGGGCAGGCTGGGGGGATGAGCGGGAGGCCAGCAGAGTGGAAGGGCCTGAGTAGACAGTGACCTTGGAGCAGGGCGGGGTCCGGGCTGCGTAGCCATGCAGAGGCTTGGCCTTGGGGTGCTTGCTGGGGTGCTTGAGATGGTCTGGAGGTTCCTGGGAAGGTTGGGCGTCATCCCAATGGTGGCGGAACAGACAGCCTCTTAAGCTGGGGACAGCCTTCCTGCAGCGGTGTGGACCAAGGAAGGCCCCAAGGCCTGGATGGGGCGGAGGGAGTCATGGGAGAAGGCAGTGTACCTGTGGGGGCTACAGAGACTGCGTGTGCAAGGGCCATGCACAGAGCGGGGGCAGCCAGCCTGGGCCTCTGGGAGGAGACATGCCTGGGGTGGTGGGGCTCCAGGGCCTGCATCCTGGCAGTCACCTTCATGCCTGGGACCCTCCTGTTGTCTAGATGTCACAGGTCCCGTCTTGGAAAGCAGCCAGGACCCAAGTCCATCCCTGCAGCCACTACTGACAGCTGAGGCCTAGATCAGCTGCCCACATGCCAGGGGCCCGCTCAGCCTGTAGCCCCAGGGCCTTTGTGCTCACTGGGCCTCCCTCCCCCTGTGGCCCTGAGACCATTTGCTCACCTGGCCTCGCTCCTCAGCCTGTAGCCCCAGGGTCTTTGCAGCTGCCAGGCCTCTTCCTCCGTAGCCTGTGGTCCCAGGACCTTGGCACTTGCTGGGCCTCTGCCTAGACGGTTCTTTCCCGATGTGGCGTCACTTTCTGGCCGTCTGCCCCGCCCCACTTCCTGCTTGTTTTCTTTGTGGCCCGCACACTTGGACGTCCGTGGCCCCCTTCCTGCTCCCTTTGCCTGCAGCTGCCCGGCGCAAGCCTCCTATGCTGGGGGAGGGTTGGCCCGAGAGTCAGTGTGGCTCTTCCTGGGCCATGAGGACCTGCGGCCTCCCCTGCTATGGCTCCCCGTGCTCTGGCCCCAACCCAGGCTCCCGCCCCGCTGCAGGGGCAGCGCCTGGCCTGGCTGTGTCGCGCCATGTCCTAACTTGGGGGTCTGGGTCGTGGGGAAGCGTGGGCCACATCCCCGGGATCCCCGACTTTCTGTAATATTTTGTGCAGTGCTGGGATGGAACCCAGGACCTTGTGCATGTGAGGCAAGCCCCCAGCCCCCATTCTGCTTCTTGAGGAAGCCCACGGTGGGATTGACTGCAGACCCTCTGCCTCCGCCCTGCCACACTCCCCCCAGAGGGCTTTGCAGGCCTGTGGGCTCCAGCCCTCCACCTGGTCCGGCTGTTCAGGTTGACCGTTAGGCTCTGACAGTGAAGTTCTTGGTGTTCTGGCCCAATCTGAGACCTGTCCGGGCTGGGTTGGGCCCACACCCTGCAGCCTGGCTCTGCATCTTCCTGTCCCAGATGGCGGGCCTCCTGGGGGGACTGGGGCTTCTCCTGGCCAGGCCACGCAGCTGCTGCGCGAGAGTGGGGGTGGGCTCGGTGGCCCTGGCTGCAGTGTGTACCCAGGGCCCTCATCCACTTGGCTCCACTCCCGCAGAGGCGGGCGGGGAAGCTGCCGACGAGTCCCAGGCCAGGAATCGAAGTCCCAGCCTGTCAGCATGTCCAGTCTTTCAGGAGAAACCAGCAATTCCAACGTTTAGGTTAATTTAAAAAAAAAAAGAAAGTTGAAAAATTGGCCACCAGCTTGCATTCCTTTGGATGCGCTCCCCAGACCTCAGGATGGCTGTGCCGCGCCGGCGTGCTGCTGCTGGCCACGCCGCGGGCTTTGATGTGGGCCAAGGCCAGGCCTCTGGGCTCTGGGCTCGGCACGGCGGCCGCCTCTCCTGGGGTGGGTGCCAGGCAGTTCCACCCGCCTGTGAGGGAGGGAACCAGGTGGCCCAGAGGCAAGGGGCCACCAGGCACACTCGTCTCCGTGTGCACAGCGGGGCCTTGGAGCGCCCCCATTGGACAGCCCTGGGTGGGTGATCCGGGCCCCTCTGGTCGCCCCTACACGGCTAGAACCTCGGGACACTTTTCATCTCTCTTCCATGTTTTTCCCCAAGGTAAAAGATGAATCACTAACTGTTTAAACTGTACAGTTCAGCCAGGTGTGATGATGCTCGCCTGTAAATCCAGTACTGGGGAGTCTGAGACACGAGGGTCACAGGTTCAAGGCCAGTCTAAGCAACTTAGCAAGACTCAGCAATTTAGTGAGACCCTGCTTCAAACTAAAAAATAAAGTAGGTCCGGGGTGTAACTCAGAACACTCCTGGGTTCAATCTCTGGTACCAACAAGAAAGGAAGGAAGGAAGGAAGGGAAGGGGGAGGGAGGGAAAACAGTTCAATAACGTCGTACATTCATAATGCTGTGCAGCCATCACCTGTGTCTAGTTCCAGAACATTCCTCCCCAAATGATCTCACCCCCTCAGCAGTCGCTCCCCCTCCCTCCCCCAGTGCTGGCTGCCCCTGGTCCGCAGCCCATCTCCGCGGACTGGACGTTCATGTCAGAGGACTCCCACGGCACGCGCCCTCCTGTGCCTGGCTTCTGCCACTCAGCATGTGTGTCCAGGGCTCGTCCACGCCGCGGCATGTGCCCTGCTTCCTTCTCTTCATGGCTGAAAAGCATTCCACCGTGCGGCTCATCTGAGTCACCTGCACGCACTGCGGACGCCGGGGCTCCCCGGGGCTCCTGAGTGCGCCGCTCTCAGCACACACGTGTCTACTTAGCTTTCATAGCTGTGTGTTTTCACGACTTGGGGCACATGCCCAGGGGCAGAGTTGCTGGGTCATGGGGTAACTTTGTATTTAAACTGAACTGCCTGCTGGGTATTTAAAAAAGGAGACTGGAGCCAGTGGTGGCGCACGCTTGTAATCCCCTGCGCTCGGGAGGCGGAGACAGGAGGGTCGCGCAGGTTCGAAGCCAGCCTCAGCTACTCAGTGAGGCTCTCAGCAACTTAGTGAGACCCTGTCTCCAAATAAAATATAAACTAGATCTGGGCGTGTAGCCCGGAGGTAGAAAGCCCCTGGGTTCCACCCTCAGTATCACAAAATAAATAAATAAATAAATAAAAATTAAAAAGGAGACGGACCATTTTAATGGAATTAATAAAGGACGAGGGGAAGAGGTGTATGGCGGCATGTGAGGGCCATCTGCCCCGGTGATCCTGGACAAGGCTCAAAGGACTGCCGGGTGTGGGTGGCACAGGCCGGCCACCTGGACCAGCTGGCCCAGCGCTGGGCGTGGTCATGGCGTGCTGGCAGAGAGTGGAGAGGCTCTGTCTAGCGGGTGCTCCAGCCTCCCGAGGCCCTGCCCTGGCCTGACTTGTCACTGGCTCAACAGATCCCGGCCGTGGTGCCACCGTGGCCTGGGTGGGGGCCTCGGCAGGAGCAGGGCTCTGGGAGGGGGAAGGTGCCCGTGGGGACCAGGGTCCTGCCTCAGATCATGAAGCGACTCTGTGTTCTTATGTAACCTTGTCGTTGAGCTGTGTTTGAAAAATGGAGCATTAAAGCTATTTTGGGCCTGTGGTAATGAGCGCGTCTCACATTGTCTGATCTCCTCATGGTCTCTGCCACCATCTGGGAGGTGCATGGCCAAGAGAGAGGAAAGAAGGGAGGGAGGGGGCAGCGCCGTGGACCATAGTGGCGTGAGGGTCCTAGTGGCTGCAAGGCCACTTTAAAAAACCCCATCTGGCTGGGCGAGGTGGCACACGCTTGTAATCCCAGTACTTGGGAGGCTGAGATAAGAGGATCACAGGATCAAGACCAGCCTCAGCAACTTAGGGAGACCTTGTATCAAAAAATAAAAACAAATAAAAAACGGTCTGGAGGTTTAGCTCAGAAGTAGAATGCCTGAATTCCATCCCCAGCTAAAAAAAAAAAAAAAATCCCTCCCCCATCTGCTCAGCCCCCGGGCAGATCACCCTGCCGTGGTGCTCCAAAGGGGACCTGGCCTCCCCCACGGGCCTGCACTGCATCTGGGGCTGGGCACCTGTCAGAAACCAGGCCTGACAGATTCAAGATGGGCACCGGGCGGCCCGGGAGGCAGCGTGGGCGGCGTCGGCCAGGCTCTCCGCCGGGATGGGGCCCGCGGGCGGGAGGCAGCCTTCGTTTCAAGTGGCCGGCCTCCCCGGCTGGTGGTTTGTGTTATTCAATTGGTGATGAGATTTAAAATTAAACCGTAGAGGATCTGTTCCCCCGGCTACAAATAGAGACGGGCACTCACACGTTCCAGGAGCTGCGTGCCCGCCGAGGCTGTGTTTGGAGTCATGGCAGAGAGGCAGCGAGGTTTGGAGTTCTTTTTTTTTTCTCCCAGTGTTAACACATGCGTGTGTGTGTGTGTTGTGCACAGGGCCCAAATTTTTCCTTTCCTGTGACTGTCATGACAAGTTACTGCAAACGGTGACTAAAACAGCAGAAACTCACCCCCCACACACTTTTTGGAGGCCAGAAGTGACACCAAGGTGTCCACAGGACCAGACTCCACCCCCAGGCCCCTCCTTGGCCTCCTTGGCCTCAGGGCTCCGTGGTCCTTGAATTCTGGCTGCACACCGATGCTTCCTGCAGGGCACAGGCTCCGGGGTCGAGGCTGCCAGTCGCGTAAGTTCGTGTTAGCCTGTGACGCTTGTGGAGATCGCTGTCCACACGCGGCAGGCAGCTCCGGGTCAGGACCCGGCACCTACTCTCAGTATACAGCAGGTGCTCTGCCATGCACGTCCTTGCTGGCCCAAGTCTCCCCGGCCTCCCCTTAAGTGGCGTGACCTTCCTGCTCCATTTTTTTTTTTTTTTTCAGGTCTGGGGATGGAACCCAGGGACATTCGACTCCAAGCTGCACCCCCTGCTCTACTTTTTATTCTTTACTTTGAAACAGGGTCTCACTGAGTTGCAGAGGGCCTCACTAAGTAGCTGAGGCTGTCCGTGAACCGCAGTCCTCTGGTCTCAGCCTCCCGAATGCTGGAATTACCAGTGTGCGCCACCACGCCAGCTCCTTCTCCATTCTTTTTTTTTTTTTTTTTTGGTGGTACTGGGGGTGGAACACAGAGGCTTTCTACCTCTGGGATATACTCCCAGACCTATTTTATATTTTATTTGGAAACAGGGTCTCACTAAGTTGCTGAGAGTTTCGCTAAGTAGCTGAGGCTGGCTTTGAATCCGTGCGATCCTCCTGTCTCAGCCTCCCAAGCACGGGGATTACAAGCGTGCGCCACCGCGCCAGCTCCTGCTCCATTCTTAAGCATGGGAAGCACCAGGGTCATGCGGCCGCCTCTCGCCGCCCTCAGCGGATGTGTGCCGTGTGGCCCCAGCTGCAGGTTTGTGCCCCTTGCACCCCAATCTGCTCAGTGAGCCCCAGATGCTGCCGCCATCCCTCAGTGGGACAGTTGTCTGGATCCCTGCTGTCCTGCTGCTGGGGACCCCAGCCTGTTGGGATGAAGAGTCTGGGCATCAGCCAAGAGTCAGGCTGGGGCGCAGTGCAGGCAGCCCCCATGTATTTTATCCAGGTCCCAAGGCCCCAAGTCTGGCCACCCTCCCAGCTGGACACGCTGGACGTCCCCCGATGGCCTCTAGGAAGCCCGTCATCTGTGCCCAGCATTTACCATTGGCTCTCTCTGGTGTGTTTGGAGGTCAAGTCACCTCTGTCCTACTAGAGGAGCCTGGTCCCTTGGTCCTCTGGAGGCCAGCCGCCCTGAGCCCAGCCCATCCACACAAAGTAGGGCTCACATGCTGGCCTGGAGGCCCAGGCTCTGGGGCGTTGGGCTGTTGGTGGGTGTAGCCTGGTCCCGTGGGCCCCGTGGCCCTTCTGGGACTCTGCCTGCTCGCTCCTGGAGCCTCAGCTGCCCAGCCTGTCAGACGCATCCCCATCCCTCTGGATCAGGCTCCCCTCTCCCTAAGCTCCCTTCCAGTGTCCATCCCTGCTTCCAGCCTCTGCCCTCTGCTGTTCATGCCATCACTTTGCTTCACCTTCCTTCTGGAAGATGCCCCTCTGTGGTGAGCAGCCTGTTCCCATCTTCTCACTGCCACCCTGGCCCTTGCGCCTTCCCACCCTGCTCCTCTCTGGGGGTCGCCCTGAGTCGGGGGCCACTGGCCTCACCCTGGCCTTCCGAGCCCACGTGGAGGTGTCCTGGACTGTGCCAGCCGCCAGCGTGCAGACAGGCCCCTCTCGACACTCGTCCCCATGTCCCGTCTGGTCCAGAGTTGAGGCCATGCCTTGGAACAGTTCGGGAGCTCTGCTTTCCCCACGCAGGAACATCTTCTTTATGCATAAATCTTCATGCTGGAGGATTTCCCTCCGGATGGCTTCCCAGAAGTGGGATTACTGGGTTGGAGGTCAGGAACGCTGCTCCGGTTCTCGCAGATGCTGCCAGATGGCGCTGCCTATACCGCAGGTGTCCCGGCCACTCCCGCCCTGGTGACGTGTGCTGGCCTCACTTCATCCCTCGCCTTCCCGGATGATGGTGGGGGAAACTGAGGCTTGGGGAGAAGGGGATTTTATCTTGGAACGGTGGGCTGCCTGAAACGGCTTTGAGGGTACACTGCAGGTGACCCCTGGAAGTTCATGTCCAGCCAGAACCTGCGAATGTGATCTCACTTGGAAGCAGGCGCTTTGCAGATTGAGTGAGGGCAGTCACAGGCGGGCTCTAAACCCAGAGGCTGTGCCCTCAGAGAAGACAGAGCAGGGCCGTGATAGCCCAGCAGAGATATAAAGGAGCAGAGCCCCCGCGGGTCCGGCGCCCTGAGCTCAGGCCAGGAAAAGGACCTGCAGGGGGACTCAGTGCAGGGGGCTCCCCCTCGAGCTCTGGCCTCCAGCCTGTGAAAAATCCACTCTGCTCTTGAAGCCACTTGGTGAGCAGCTGCAGAAGCCTTGTATGTCTGGGGAAGCTCTTCTGCCCATCTCCTTTGGAATTTGGGTCTTGCTGATTGCCTGGTTCCTGGAAGACCCTCTGGCCCCACAGCCTCCTCTCACTGGAGGAGGAGGAAGGCCGCCACCTGCAGGGCACAGAATGACCAGCACGGCGGCCCCATCTGCCTCTGCCACAGTCTGGGCATGCTTGCTGCTGGGCACCCTTTGGCGGGTGACAGAGGTGGCCCTGTGGAACCACTGAGGCCAGGCTGGAGCCATGCACCTGCTCTCATCTGGCCTCTGGAAGCTGCCCGGGCTCTGGGCTGCCAGGATGTGCTGTGCCCCTCTGGGCCCAAAGTGGCAGGGCCGGCAGCCATGGACCGAGCCTCCGAAGCTCCGAGCCAGAGCCAGAGCTCCTGTGTTAGCATTCGTTTCCGTATTTGTCAGCTTCTCCTGTGCTGGGTGGATTTTTGGAGGCATTTTATCACCATGATGGAGAGTCGGCTGGCAGGGACAGGAAAGCCACTGACCTACCTCGTACCTCCACTAGGCACAGGTGGAGGGCCATGTGGCCAGGCGACCATCTGTTCCTCCCTGGCCTGTCCCGCCCCTCTTCTGCTCACAGGCCCCCTGGCCATGGGGTCCTCAGTGGCGAGGTTCCTGAGGATCCTGGGGTAGGGATTTGGGATCGCTCCTGAGGACTGCATTTGGCCTGAAACCAGATGCCCACGGGCCACCGTGAGAGGGTCCAGACAAAGGAGCAGTGGGTGCAGGGACCCTGGGGGCTGCCGAGGGAAGCCGGATGCCAGGAGGGGCTTTAAAACCAGGGAGAGCGGCTGGGGCACGAGGAGGTGCCACAAGTGGGCCACCCAGCGCCCCTCCTGACGCCCGGTGGCCTCTGGTAGTCCCCACCCCGTGCCTTAGTTTCCCTATTTGCAAAGGGGGTGCATCTGTGTCTGCTCTCCCTTACGGCTGCCACAAGACCCCTTTCGAGTGGGCGCTCAGCCAGTCGGCGGGCCTGGCTCTCTGAGGGGGAGAGCGGCCCCCGGAGCCACCGGGGGACCCTTCACCCGTCCCAGCCGCACATCCATGTTCAACAGCCGCCACCAGCAAGAGAAGCAGAGAACTGAGACTTGCTGGCGGGGCCCCAGCTCACCGGGGTTGGAAATTTGGCAGCGGCAGCTGAGCCTGATTAAAGGCATTCCGAGGCGCACTGGGTGTTTGTGTGTTTGGTTCTGTATTTACGCTGTGGGAACCAGAAAGGAGGCAGTGGGGGCGTCTTGGGGGCCGGGCGAGGGACACAGCCTGGAATCCATGTGCCTCCGCCGCCGCTTCTGTGCCTTCCCTAACTCCTTCGCCCTTCCCTCCCACACCAGGCGGCGTCTGGAGAGGGACTGCACTGGACCAGGGTGACCGGCCGTCCTCACAAGCCTTGCTCGGCCCGGACACTCGCCACAGTGACAGCAAAGTTAGCCACGAAATTTCACTCAAAACGGGCAAAAGACCCAAATGTAGGATTTATAAAACTCTAAACCTAGCTGGGCATGCTTGAAATCCTAGGACTTGGGAGGCTGAGACAGGGGATCGCAGATCCACGGCCAGCTTCAGCTACTTAGCGAGGCCCTCTGCAACTTAGACCCTGTTTCGAAGTAAAGAGTTAAAGCCAGGCGTGGCAGCACACTCTTGTCATCCCCGGGCTTGGGAGGTGGGAGGCGGAGACAGGAGGATCGCGCAGGTTCGAAGCCAGCCTCAGCTGGTTTAAAAGACCCTGTTTCCAAATAAAAATATAAAATAGGTTTGGGAGTGTAGCCCGGAGGTAGAAGGCCCCTGGGTTCCATCCCCAGTACCACCAAATATAAATAAATAAAGAGTTAAAAATAGGGCTGGGGGTGTATCTTGGAGGTAGAATGCCCTTGGGTTCCATCCCCGGTACCACAAAAACCAAAATAAACAAACCAAAAAAAAGCCTGTAAATATTGAAGGAAATAGGGATGAATCTTCCTGGCCTCACGTCAGCACTGATTCCCTTTTTTTCCCCTTGGTACTGGGGATTGGACCCAGTGGCACTCGACATCTGAACTATCCCAGTACTTGGGAGGCCTCAGCAGTTTAGTGAGGGTCTCAGCAGCCTAGTGAGACCCTGTGTCCAAATAAATAGGTCTGGGAATGTAGCTCAGAGGTAGAATGTCTCTGGGTTCAACTCCCAGTACCACAAGAAAAATAAAACAGGGCTGGGGGTGTAGCTCATAGACAAAATGCCCCTGGATGCAATCCCCAGCACCACAAAAAATAAAAATGCTGGGGGTACAGTTCTGGGGAACGCACAAGGCCTGGGCTCAATCCCCAACCCCACAGAATCAAAAGAACACAGAGGAGCGTGTGTTGGGGGAAAAGTGGAGAAACCAGAGCCTCAAACATGGCTGGGGGACAGACCACGGCACAGCTGCCACAGAAGAGCCTGGTGTCTCCTCACCAGTGCAAGACAATGACCGTTTGACTGTCGTCCTCCTGGACGTGGGGCTGAGATTCAGATAGCTGTCTGCTCTTGTACACGGCAGATATTCCCAATCGCCAAAAGGTGGGAAAATAACCAAGTGTCCATCATTGCTGAATAAACAAACAGTGTGGCATTCGAGCTCGCCACGGAGCCCCTCGGGCCGCAGAGAGGCAGAGCCGCGCCGCAGCTCCAGCGCCGAGGAGCGTCGGGAACATGTTGAGTGAGAGGAGCCAGACCCAGAAGGCCACACCGTGTGATTGCGTTTGTGTGAAATGTCCAGAACAGGAGAAGCCACAGAGAGAAAAAGCAGATGAGGGGCTGGGCTGGGGCTGCTGTGGGAGGGTGCTGCTTCTTGGGGGATGGAGTGCTCTGGAGCTAGCCGGAGGTGGTGGCCGCACATTCTACGGAGTACCACTGAGCGATCCCTTTAACCATGCTCACGGTGGACTGTATGTTATGTACACACGCTTCATGTAGAAGAACAGAAAGGAAGCTAGCCCTTGGGGCGTCCGTGACGCTGAGTGGTGGTGGTCCCGTGTGTGAGTGAGGGGCAGCGCTGAGCGGCAGTCCCACGCGTGCAGCAGTACCTGTGCAGGGGGCACATGCGGCTCCTCAGGCCTTGTTTTGAATGGGGGGGAGGCCTCCATGCAGGCACAGATGGTGCCGCCCCCAGGCCTGCGGGGGCGAGGCGGTGATGGTGGTTCTCTTGCAGGCAGGGCACACGGAGCATGGAACCGTGGGGCCAGAGCCCAGGCCCGACTGCTGCTGCCACGTGGTCTGGAGGCTTCTGGCTCCTCAGCTGTCCGTGTGGCCCCCGGACCTCTGTGCAGCCAGCCCAGGGACGTTGTACCTGCCACTCTCCTCCCTGTCCTTCCCAGCTCTTGCCCTCAGCCCCATCTAAACCTCTCCTACCCTTTTCTGCCTCCTCCTGCCCCCCAGCCGTGGCTGGAGCAGGGCCAGTGTAGCCAGGCCCCACCCTTGGGGACGCTGGCACACTGACTTGCAGACCCCGAGCCCTGGCCCAGCCCTGGGTCAGCAGCGGAGGCCCAGGCAGTATGCTTGAGAGGACCAAGGTGCTGCCCTGGCGTGAGGGAGGGGTGCCTGCTGAAGCCCCACCCTGCCTCTTGGGAGCATTCCGTTCACAGTGCGCTGCCCTGGGCCATCCTCTAGGGTTCTTACCTTGGGAAGCCCCAGGATACGCGCCACAAGGCCAGGGTGGGTGAACCCCCAGGATCTCGAGTGTCATGTGTTTGAGTCGAGTGTGGGTGGTGCATGCACACTTCGGCTCCCACAGGCTGGTGCAAGACACGTGCTGCCTCTTCGCCCGGACAGCAGTCTACCTGTCCTCCAGCCTCAGCTTCCCCATGTTGGCAAAGGGGGAGGGGCAGCACTGTATAGAGGTAGAGGAAGCCCAGCACACCTGCTGTCCCTGTGCAGAGCTGAGCTGTACCCCAGCACACATGCGGACTTCTGTTGGGGTTTCAGGCCCTTCCGGGATGAGGTGTGCCGTGCTGGGTGAAAGCCGGTCCCGAGGGAGATGCTTCTGGGTGGAGGCTGCCATGCAGAGGCCCTAAAGAGTGCCACGCGGAGGCTGTGTGCTGGAATGCTGTGGCCTCCCCGTGACGGGGAGACGGGCCTGTTTGAGGCTCTTGACTGCTCCAAGCCGTGCTCTCCGGTGCGGCGTGGCCCAAGCTTGTAGGCTGGGGCCCAGCTGGCAGCCTGTCCTCCTAATCTCCTTAGAAGGCCAGCCCGTTGTCATGGTGACTGCTGACAGGCTGGCCTGACCAAGGCCAGGCCATCTGTGTAGTAAAGGAGTGCAGGTGGGGGTGTCTCCTCCATCTCTGTGGGTTCTCATGTCAAGCCTTCCCAGGGCTGCCTTGGGGTCCCTGCCCCTTCCAGGCCCACGGATACTGCCAGGGAGGGAGATGGCCTGCAGGGGCGTGGGGCAGTAGCCAGGGCGCGCGCTGTGTGAGGCCTGAGCTAGAGGAGCGGTGGGGGCAGGAAAACCACCTTTACTTAGGGCCTCGTGGGGGCTGGGAAGCCTTAACACAGGCTCTAGTAGAGGTGGGGACCCCCTCTTGGACATGAGGCTCTCCGGGCTGGGGGGCTGGCAGCGGTGGCTGCGTGGACCCCATGTCCTGGTGGCCTGCTGAAGACCTCCATCTTCGGCTTCAGTCGGCCTCCGGTCTCACCACCCAGGTCCCCGAGGGGTCCGTGCCCCAGTGTCACAGTCCCGTACGTGGCTCAAACCAAGAGGTTCGTCCACTTCTTCACACCTACAACCTGGAAACATGACTAGGTCCCTGCAGATGTAACGACGGTCTGCAGAGCTCATCCTGGGTTGGGGTAAACCTGAATTCAGTGATGGGGATCATCTCTGTGTCCAAGGAGGACGGGCTTGAGGATCCCTGGGAACCAGAACATGACGGCGCTCAGGTCCCTCGTATACACTGTAGCATTGTGTAGAACCCAGTTACATCCTCCATTTTAATCATCTCTAGGAGACTTATAATACCTGATACAACACAAAGGCTGTGTCCGAGTTGTGCCGCTGTATTGTTTATGGGATCAAGACGCAATATAAAGCTGGGCGTGGTGGCGCTCACTGGGAGGCTGACACTGGAGGATTAGGGTTTGTAGACAGCCTCAGCTACTTAGTGAAGCCATTGCAACTTAGTGAGACCCTGTTTCAAAATAAAGAATAAAGCCGGGCCTGGTGGCGCATGCTTGTAATCCCCGTGGAGACAGGAGGATCGTGCAGGTTCCAAACCAGCCTCACTGGCTTAAGAGACCCTGTTTCCAAATAAAAATATAAAATAGGTCTGGGAGTGTAGCCTGGAGGTAGAAGGGTTTCCAGGAACCCCAGTACCACCACCAAAAAAAAAAAAAAAAGCCGGGTGTGGTGGTGTACGCTTGTAATCCCAGCATTCGGGAGGCTGCAGAGGAACGCAGTTCACAGACAGCCTCAGCTCCTTAGTGAGGCCCTCTGCAACTCAGTGAGACCCTGTTTCAAAATGAAGAATAAAAATAGGGCAGGAGGTGTAGCTCGGAGGTCAAATACCCCTGGGTTCCATCCCCAAACCCGCAAAAAAAAAAAAAAAAAAAAGAATAAAAAATAGAGCAAGGGGTATAGCTCGGTATTCGAATGCCCCTGGGTTCCATCCCCAGACCCGCAAAAAAAAAAAAAAAAAAAAAAAAGACTCAATATAAGCCCCTCATGGTGGCACCTGCCTGTAATCCCAGTATTTGGGAGGATTGCAGGTTTGAGGACAGCCTCAGCAAGTAGTGAGACTCTCATCGACCTAGTGAGACCCTGTTTCAAAATAAAAATAAAGCTGGGCGTGGTGGCGCACGCTTGTAATCCCCGCGCTTGGGAGGCGGAGATAGGAGGATCGCTCTGGTTCGAAGCCAGCCTTGCTGGCTTAAGAGACTGTTTCCACATTTAAAAAAAAATGTTAAAAAATAGGTCTGGGAGTGTAGCCCATGGGAGTGTATCCTGGAGGTAGAAGGGCTTCCAGGAACCCCAGTACCACCAATAAATAAATAAATAAATAAATAAAAATAAAGCTGGGCGTGGTGGCTCATGCCTGTCATCCCAGTACTTGGGAGGCTAAGACAGGAGGATTGCAGGTTCAAGGACAGCCTCAGCAAATAGTGAGACTATCATCAAATTAAAAATAAAATAGGACTTGGGGTGTAGCTCAGAGGTAGACTACCAGTGAGTTCAAACCCCAGTAACCCCCCCCCAGACACACAAAATAAATGTAATGAAATAAATTAAAAAATAGGACTGGGGGTATAGTTTGGAGGTAGAATGCTCCTGGGTTAATTCCCACTAGCACACACACTCACCCACCAATGTAATGTTTGTACTCTGTTCAAAGTAGTTACACTGTATTGTAGGGAGTCCAGACCTGCTGTAAGGAAAAGACCATGTACATGATTGTTATACTGTTTTGTTGTTGTTTTGTTTTGTTTGGTGGTACTGGGGATAGAACCCAGGGGCATTCTACCTCCAAGCTACACCCCCATCCCTATTTCTTATTCTTTTTTTTGAAACAGGGTTTCAGTTAGTTGCAAAAGGCCTCACTAAGTAGCTGAGGCTGTCCATGAACCACGATCCTCCTGTCTCAGCCTCCCAAATGTGGGGAATACAAGCGTGCGCCACCACCACACCCGGCTTATTTAATTTTTTTTGGTAATAGGGATTGAATTGCAGGGGGAATTTAACTCCTATATACCTTCAGCCTATTTTGTTTCTTGTTTTGAAACAGGGTCTAAGTGGCTGAGGTCCTCACTAAGTTGCCAGGCTGGACGGAACCTCTGAGTATCCCGTCTCAGTCTCCCAAGCGCTGTGCTTCCTGGCATTCGCCACTCACACTTATGTAGGAAGTCGTCATTTGGCATAACGGTCATGTTGTGTGCCTACGTGTGACACTATTTTGTAGGGAATTGTGACATACAGTTTTCATGGTGTAGCAAGGAAAACAAGGCCATACATGTTCAGTACAGATGCAGTTGTTTTTCTGAGTAACTCTGATCTGCAGTTGGTTGGATCCAGGGACGTGGGACCCGTGAGTATGGAGGGCTGCCTGTATTATAAGAGACAGAGGCAGTGTCACAGTGGGGACAGAGATGGATGCTGTGGCCACAAGCCAAGGAGTGCTGGGTGCCTCCCCAGCACCTCCAGGAGGAGACACTCTGCCAGGGCCTTGAGCTGAGACTTCCACCTCCTGAACTGTGTCAGATCAGTGCAGTAGCTTCAAGCCACGCGGCCACTGTGACACTTCAGGGCACTGACTTGGCAAGGGCCCTGCACCCTGCAGGGCTTTTATTTTTTTATTATTGTTATTATTTATTTTATTTATTTGTTTATTTATTTATTTATTTATTTGCGGTACTGGGGATGGAACCCAGGGACATTCTACCTCTGAGCTATACCTCCAGCCCTATTTTTTATTCTTTTTTTTTTTTTTTTTTTTTTGGTGGTACTGGGGCTCCTGGAAACCCTGAAACCCTTCTACCTCCGGGCTACACTCCCAGACCTTTTTTTTTTTTTTTTTTTTTTTTTTTGGAAACAGGGTGTCTTAAACCAGCGCGGCTGGCTTCGAATCTGCGCGATCCTCCTATCTCTGCCTCCCAAGTGCGGGGATTACAAGCGTGCACGTGCGCCACCACACCTGGCTTATTCTTTATTTTGAAACAGGGTCTCACTGGGTTCAAAGGGCCTCACTAAGTAGCTGAGGCTGTCTGTGAACCCGGATCCTCCTGCCTCAGTCTCCCGAATGCTGGGATTTCAAGCGAATGCTGGGATTTCAAGCGTGTGCCACCACGCCCAGCTCCCTGCCGGGCTTTTGAGGAGGCCCAGGCACACCCAGGTTGTATCCACCATGGCCCCATAGGTCCCTTGTGAGGCCAGCCTGCGGCAGTGGCGCTGTGCTCAGCCTTTGTCCCCTTCGGTCTCAGAGGCCGGCACTACTCAGATGCCTGGTCACAGTCTGGAGATTTGGATCCACAGTCTGGGACTGGTGTTCTGGAAAGATCCAGGGAGGGCTGCATCTAACCGCAGAAAGCAAGGCCGCATGGGGTGGTGGGGCTCGGGACCCTCCAGGCAGACAGTCCCGTGTGATGAGACAGGCGGAGGCTGAGCGGCTGTGGCTGTAGAGGGCAGCTGGGGGCCGTGTCTGTGGAGCACACCCCAGGGACGCAAGGGCTCCTCGACCTGGCCATCTGCCTGTGCAGGGAGTGTATACAAAACCCCATTTCCTTGTTCCCGTGCCGGGCCTCTGCACACAGCTCCCCTTAGGATCGCTCTAGGGAGGGGGATACTGAGGCCCATGAGAAGTGCAGGGGCATGGCCTCCCGCCTCGCAGCTTAGACCCCAGGAGGGCCTGGACAAGGTTGTGGAGGTCGGGGACGGCCCCACCCTGCACAGCCTCCCCTCACCTGCCCAGACTTCTGTCCCATGGCTGCCAGGAGGGACCCATGGGGCGTTCTCATGGGGTGTCCAGCTGGCGCTGGCCCTGGGCAGGGCTGCAGGTGCTGAGAGCCCCCAGGGCCCACAGGCTAAGCTCATCAGCCTCCACAGCCCACAGGAAACAGCTGTTTACCTAGGCGAGGTGCTCCCCGGCGGGCGCTCCGCCAGGCTCTCTCAGCTCACTTCCCCTCCGTCCCAGGCCCCCCAGGAAGCTGGGGCTGGCGTGGGAACCACAGAGCGCTGCCAGGAGCTGTTTGTGAGGGAACAGCAGCCGTGTTATGTACACAGAGTGGACCCTAGCAACCGCCATGGCCACCACCCCTCCCAGCTCTCAGGACAGGGCCATGAGCTTACCTCTGGGTCAGGGGTCAGGACCTGCCCTGTCCCTGCCCCGTGTGGCCAGAGAGCCAGCAGAAGAAGGCTAGGCAGCCCTAGCAAGTCCTGTGAGACCTGCGGATGGAGCCCAGGGGCCGAGCAGGACCCCGCAACTCAGGCTGGGCCTGGGGGTCTGCTTGCCAACTCCAGCCTGTGCAGGCTGCGTAGAAACCCTAAGCACCTAAGCACTGTGCCTCATGAGCGGCTCTGTACCTCGGAGACAACCCCTTCTGGTTTAGTTTATTGGAAGGATGATTTCTCCTGTGTCCAGCGTGCTTCGTAGCCTCTGGCCATGGGTAGCTGGGCCTGGGGGCCCTGGGGGCTCTCTGACCACTGAGTTGGCCAGCAAGGTGGTCAGGCCCCTAGGTTTAGCCTGGGAAGGGCCACTAGGTGTCTCAGGGTGGGGACACAGCTGGACTTTTTAGGGGCCTGACCTGACCTCAGTGCCTATGGGCTGGTGCTTTGGGGGTATACTCCAGGGCCACCCCAGCTGCCAGCTTTTTTTCCACAGCTCCAGCTCCAGAAGTCTCAGTTTCTGCAGCTGGGCCCCAGCCGTGGCCAGTACTACGGTGGCTCTCTGCCCAATGTGAACCAGATTGGCAGCGGCACCGTGGACCTGCCCTTCCAGGTGAGCCCCGCCCCGCCCGCCAGGCTCCTCCTACTCATGCCTGCCCTGGCCTCAGAGCATGGCCAGTCACCAAACACGGCCCTCCCTCCCGCCCTGCTGCTCCACCAAGTGCAGGGACCCTAGGAAGCAGGGTGATCCTCGCAGGGTCACCCCAGTCAGTCCCCTGTCGGGGAGCCTCTGGCCAGCCACCCGGGAGTTTCCTGCAGCCTCTCTACCTGTCTGCTGGCTGTGTGGCTGCAGGAGGCGCCTGGGGCTCCCAGGGCTTGGCCAGGCCGCCTTGCTAATCCACAAGCCCAGCAGTTCGCAGGAGGAGGCCAGCTGCCTGACCCCACTTGTCTGCAGACAGTTCTTGGCAGAGACCCACAGTGGCTCCCACAGGCCAGGCCACAGAGCACATCCTTATCGCAGATAAGGCGAGATTAGGGCCAGGTCTCTTCCCCGCCCTGGTCTGCAGGTGGAAGCAGAGGCTGGATGGTGGGGCTGGCTGTGGTTCGGGGCCACCCCCAGGACGGGTCCCCTGTGGTCACACAGCTGGCCCTCACTGGGAAAGTCCCGGAAGTAGCTGCATCCGTGAGTGCTGGCAGGTCCTGGAGCTCAGTGCCCCTGGCCTCCCCGCCCCCCGGCCGGCCATAGGACAGGCAGGTGCCCTGCGGGTATGCTGAGCCCCACCTGGCCTGGCACTCAGGGTTGCATCCGGCGGGCACGCCCACACGCACACGTCCCACCGAAGCCCTCCCAGGTTGGTTTCTCCCTCCTCTTTCTCCGTCTCCTCTTCCTTCCAGAAACATGTCTCTGGCACTCCTGAGCTCGGCCAGGGGGCGCAGAGCCCTGCTGGAGACCCACAGCCCACCCACGTACCCCGTTTATGGGGTCTCAAAGTCTCGGTTCTTTGCATTTTCAGCCCAGCGGATTTCTGGGGGAGGCCCTGGCAGCGGCTCCTGTCTCTCTGGTAATTGAGCCCCCAGGCTGAGGCCATGGCACCCCAGCGCCCGCCTGCAAGACCCTGACATGTGTGTGGGTGCCGGGTGCCCCCCCTGCTCCCCACACGGCCCCCTGTGGCTCCCAGGAGGCATCCTGTCCACCAATCAGAAGCGGATCTGCTCCACGCCCCATCTTGGGAAATATGTACGGTTGGGTCGGGAGACCCCAGGGCTCCTGGGCCCGCGGACGGAAGCCTCGCCCGCACATCCCGGGCTGGGGTCTATCCAAGCATGTGTCCCCACACTGCATGGCCCAGCCCCCAAGCACACACGTGTGCACCCTAACCAGGCTGGCAGGCAAGGCTCAGGGGGGCCAGGCCCCAGCTGCCTCTGCCTCTGCCTCTGCTTCAGCACTTTGGTTTCCCCTCAGGGCCTCAAGGCATCTCAGAAAGATAAGCAGCCCCTGCCCCCCAGGCCCTGATGGTGGGAACCCCACCCTCCTCACCGTAGCCCTCTCTAGGCTTCAGTGAGAATTTGGGGTGGGGTGGTATAGAAAGAACCAGGTGTGGTGGTGCACACCTCTAATCTCAGTGTTTGGGAGGCTGAGACAAGAGTATTGCAGGTATGAGGCCAACCTCAGCGACTTAGCAAAAATCTATTTCAAAACAAAAAAATTTAGAGGTATAGGTCAGAGGCCCCTGGCTTCAATCCTCAGTGCCACCCAAGTTCAGAAAGACCAAAGCCAACTGGGTGTTCACTGGGTCAGAGACAGACTTGGCAGTCCCAGCACCGGGTAGAGCAGGCGGCCTTGAAAGTTGGCCAGTGGGGAGGAAGGGTCACCCAAACGAGATGGCAGGGCCCAGATGGCCAGGCAGTGGCCCCACCACGCCCAGGCTGGCAGAGGCTACCGATCTGCACCAGTCAGGTGATGAAGGACCAGGCTGGGCAGGCAGAGTACAAGCTCCTGGCAGTCCAGGAGGCATGGGGACTGGCATGGGCCTCGGCCAGCCCCAGGTGCTGGAAGGAAGCCCCGTCCGGCCACGCTGAGGGCCAGAACTCCCGAAGACACCTGCATGCTGCTCTGGTGGTGTGGGCCAAGCCTCCCTCACCAGCAGCCTGGGCTTCACCGGGGTTCAGAACCAGGCCGGGTGAACCAGCAACATCTTGCTGGAAGCCCCGGGGCCCACTCTTGGCAGGCTTCTCCAGGGGTGATGTCTGTGGGATAGGAGGCTGGCCAGGCCGGAGAGCGAGGCAGAGGCTTGTCTGCACCTGGCGGGTGGAGTGGGCTGCCGGGCGCTTGCAGCCGGCACCCTGGCCAGCCCTGGCCTGAGCTTGTGCTGCTCTGCCTGGCCGTGCATGCCAGCCGCCGCACGCCTGCTGCCCTCCTGGGACCCTGCCAGCCCTCGCACCCCCACCCCAGTCCTCGGAGGGCCCGGGCTGCTGGGGCCTCGGGAGGAAGCCCACCCTGGGCCGGAGCCGTGTCTGAGGGTGTCACTGGAGCGGGGCAACAAGAGAACAGATCCCAGGCAGATTTGGCACAGAGCCTGGTCACAGTATCTGTCTGTCTGTCTCTCTGTCTCTATCTCCTCTTCTCCCCATGTCCCCAGACACCCTTCCAATCCTCGGGCCTGGACACCAGCAGGACTACCCGGCATCATGGGCTGGTGGACAGAGTGCACCGGGAACGCGGGCGGCTCGGCTCCCCACACCGCCGGCCCCTGTCAGTGGACAAGCACGGGCGGCAGATATCCTTTTCCCAGAGGATGAATGAACAGGCTTGGGGGCTGGTGGTCTCTGACGGGGCGGTCCCCACCAGCTCTGGGATGGAATTAGGGAAACCCAGAGGGGCTTCCTGGAGTGGGCATTGCTGAGCCAAGGAGCCTGTGACCGGGCTTGGAGTCCAAGGGGCCCAGAGAGCAGCTCCCTAGGCAGGAGTAGAGATGGTGGGGCTAGACCAGAGGGCTCAGACAGGAAGTAGATACAGGGCTGGGTTGACAAGCCCTCAAAGACTGGGCTGAGGCTCAGGGCTGGGGGAGATCCCGATGGTCCCAGGGGTCTCCAGCTTTACAGGCTGCTGGAATTTGCATCTGCTCACCGGGTGTGGTGGCGTACACCTGTTATCCCAGTATTTGGGAGTCTGAGACAGGAGGATCATGGGTTTGAAGCCAACCTCAACAACTTAGTGAAGCTGAAACCCTGTTTGAAAATAAAAAAGCTGCCGGGCACGCTTGTAAAATCCCTGTACTCGGGAGGCTAAAACCAGAGGATCACAGGTTCGTGGCCAGCCTCAGCTGCTTAGTGAGGCCTTTTGCAACTTAGACCCTGTTTCAAAATAGAGAATGAAAAATAGGGCTGGGGAGTGTGGCTTAGAGGCAGAATGCCCCTGGGTTCGATCTCCAGTACAAAAAAATAAAAAACAACTGGGATCCCGGCGTGGTGCATGCCTGTAATCCCCGCACTTGGGAGGACAGCAGGTTCCAGGCTATCTTAGGCCCTTCACAACTTAGTGAGATTCTGTTTCAAAATAAAACATAAAATAGGGCTGGGGGTACAGCTCAGAGGTAGAACACCCCTGGGTTTAATTCCCAGTACCACCAAAAGAAAAAGCTGGTGGTGAAACTCAGTGGAAGAGCGCCACAGGGGTTCAATATTCCAGCACTGAAGAGAAAAAAAAAATCGGCCTCCATTCCTCAGTCAAACAGACCCTCCATGTCACCCTCTCCCAGCGCAGCTGCCCCTGGTGCTCTGCCGCTCGGCCCCTTCACAGAACCTCAGCCTCCGGTTGCCCCTGGGGTCCCGACTCTCCAGACAGAGATGCCTGTCCCCCGCTTCTCACTTCTGTGGGCTGGGAGAGCTCCACCAACTGGGCCGGCCTGAGTCTCCAGCCCCAGAAGCTGCCCTGTCAGCCCCAAATTAGAGGCGAGACCTGGGTCAGCTGAAGTGCTTCCCTGGGGCCGGCTCCACAGCCCAGGCCCCCTTGGAAGGGCTGGAGGACGTGCTGAGTGGTAGGTGGACAGGGCCGCACCCCGCGGGAGCCCCCGGCACAGGGGCTGCTCACAGCCGAGCAGGACGGGCTGCAGGAAGCGTCTGCGAGCCAGCAGTGACGCCCCGCCCTGCAGCCCAGCTGTCCAAGGCTGGGCTCTGGAGCCCAGGCCACTGGGGCCAGGCTCGCTGGGCAGGGGGCCTGCTACAGCCGTCCCCTTAACTCGCACACGCTGACAGCTGTCCCTATGGAACCGTGTACCTCTCGCCACCCGCGGACACCAGCTGGAGGAGGTCAGTGGCCAGGGCTGGCCCTTGGAGGGAGCAGAGCTAAACTTCCACAGGGTTGTACAAGGAAACAAGCCCAAGTCAGTTTAAAAAAGACAAAATCAAGACGTGGCAGAAGTTTCTAGAAATCAGCCCTCTGTCCGAAATACCCAAGCCACAGCGCAGGGACTCTTTAGAGCCTTCCCGCCTTGTGATATTTCTCTTTTCTTTCTGTTTTGTTTTTTACTAAAATTGAACATTCAGGGCTCTTTTTTATTTAATGCTGTGTTATGAGCAGTTTTTCATACTACTGAACAATTGCCGAAAATGAAACTCTAAAGCTTTCTTTCATTTCTGGTAGGTTAGGAAAATACATACATGTACAAAGAAAAGGGGAGAAAAAATCACAGATCTTTGTGACTATACGGTGTTCTCATATTAAGTGCTGTAAATGATCTGGAGGCTGGGCGCAGCGGCGCACACTTGTGATCCCAGTACTTGGGAGGATTTGTCACAGGTTTGGGGCCAGACTTAGCAACTTAGGCCCTCCACAACTTAGCGAGACCCTGTTTCAAAATAAAAAGTAAGCCGGGCGTGGTGGCGCACGCTTGTAATCCCAGCGCTTGGGAGGCTGAGACAGGAGGATTATGGTTTGCAGACAGCCTCAGCTACTTAGTGAGGCCCTTCGCAACCCCAGTGAGACCCTGTTTCAAAATAAAGAATAAAAAATAGGGCTGGGGGTGGAGCTCGGAGGTAGAACGCCCCTGGGTTCCATCCCTAGTACCAAAAAAATATAATCTAGAGGCCAGGTATGGTGGTACACGACTTTAATCCCAGTACTTGGGAAGCTGAGACAAATTTGCAGGTTCGAATTCAGTTTCAGGCCGGGATGCACGCTTGTAATCCCCGTGCTTGGGAGGCGGAGACAGGAGGATCGCGCTGGTTCAGAGCCAGCCGCGCTGGCTTAAGAGACCCTGTTTCCAAATAAAAAAATATAAAATAGATCTGAGAGTGTAGCCCCAAGGTAGAAGGCCTCTGGGTTCCATCCCCAGTATCACACACACACAAAAATTCTGTTTCAACAACTTAGCAAGACTCTCAGAAACTTATGGAGACTCTGTTTAAAATTTTTAAAATAAACTGGGCGTAGTGGCGCACGCTTGTAATCCCAGCGCTTGGGAGGCCGAGACGGGAGGATCGCACAGGTTCGAAGCCAGCCTCGGCTACTTAGTGAGATCCTGTTTCCAAATAAAGTATAAAATAGGCCTGGGATTATAGCCCGGAGGTAGAAAAGCCTCTGGGTTCCACCCCAGTACCACAATAAAATAAATAAATAAAAATAAAAAGAGCTGGGGATACAGCTCAGAGGTAGAAATGTCCCTGGGTTCAATCCTGAGTATATATATATAAAAAAGTCATCTAAAGATGATTCAAAGTCTGGAGGAGGATAAGCACAAGTTCTGTGAGATACCACACCACTGTGTAAAAGGGCCTTGAGCACCATGGAGCTTGGTGCTTGCAGAGATCCTGGAACCCATCCCCCATGGGTATCCTGGGAACACTGGTCACATCTGTGACCCAGCTGTGGAATACAACCCGCAGGGCAGTACCATAGTTGTATATTCCCCCACTAGCTGGGCGCAGTGGCGCACGCTTGTAATCCCAGTGCTTGGGAGGCTGGGACAGGAGGATCAAGGTTCACAGCCAGCCTCAGCTACTTAGGCCCTTAGCAACTTAGACCCTGTTTCAAAATAATAAATAATAACGTGGGCGTAGGTCAGAGGTAGAATGCCCCTAGTACCACACAAAAATTAGTATCCCCCCAGCATGCATTGTGCCTCAGCCCTGCGCCCTCTATATTACTGATGGGAAATAGAGTTGTGCAGCTGAGGCCCTGTTTTCATTCCCATTTTAGACAGAAAGACGGAGCATAGAGGGGTCAGAACACTGGCTCCGTGTGCAGCTGATAGGGGCAGGGGACCCAGGGCCCGAGAGGCCTTTTCTCCTTGAACCAAGCGCCCCCTGCTCCTCTCCACGTGGTGTCCCCAGTAGGGCCACTGGGGGCCCCAGTCTCCCCTCGAGTATTCTGTGTGCATTGGACACGTATTGCTGGTCCAAGGAGCTCTCCAGCTGGGAGCAGACTGGATCGCCCTGGATTTTCTTGTCAACCAGTTTCCGGGATTCCAGGGGAGTGCAGAGTTTTCCTAGGCCCCTGCTGGTGCTGGGGATGGGGGAAGCCAGAGCTCCGTTCTGCAACTGGGGGACCCTGGGGGGGGGGCACCTGCAAGCCTCTCCTCCCCATCCACCACTGCAGTTCTCTTGAGAATGAAGTCCTCAGGGTCTTGTCAGGTGCACCCGCTTGAAAACCAAGGGGCCGGGGTGGTGTGTGGTCAGAGGAAGCCCAGGTCAGACTGCCGACTTGCCAGGGGCTCATTGTCCTTTTCTTCCCCAGGACTAACTCAGACTCCGCCCTGCACCAGAGCACAATGGCACCCACCCAGTCGGAATCTTTTATGGGTGGGTCCCAGGACACACACCAGAAAAGAGGTAGGACCCTGCTGGTGGCAGCAAGTCCCACAGCGGCTTCTGGGCCCTTGCGGTCAGCAGCCTACGGGGTCCAACCATTGGAGGACGACCCCAGCTGTGCTATAGGACAGAGAGGGACTCAGGTGTCCAGAGGCGGGGCTGCTTGTGTTGGGTTTTAAGGAGTGCCTAGGCGTTTCCTAGGCAGAGAAAGCGCCCCTGCAGGTACATACTGGCTTCTGCCGCTCATGAGCAGGGGGCTGTGCCGGTGATTCTGCCAAATGCAGGGGCAGCAAGCCCATGCCGAAGGGACACCGGCCAGCTCACACAGCATGGTCCCTGTGGACCTCCGCTTCAGGCACAGCCTATCCCGGATGTCCCCTGGGACTTTGTCCTCAGAATCATCTTTTGCCACATCCCTGCCCATCCTGGCTACAGGAAAGAGGCCGAGTCCTCCCCAGCTGGGCTGCAGCCAGGCCTAGGTCTCGGTGCCGCCCCTGAGCCAGGCATGGAGGCGGCACCCTGGGGACTTTAGCGACAGCAGATGTCTTAGACCTGTGCGGAGCCCTCCAGAGGAGCGGCCAGGCCCAAGGAGCCCCACAGGGGCTTGATGGGCCCAGGGGTGGGTGTGAATGCACTGGGTGTGAACACCTGAGGGACACCAGCAGGGGGCACCGGAGCTGACCTGTGGTAGTCCAGCATCCTGCTGTCCCCATGGCAACAGCAGGGCTGTTGGGATGTTCCGCCCTTCCTTCCAGAGGATCCCCACACAGGCTCCGTCCTGGTTACACTCTTAACATGGAAGGAAGGCCGGACCTGGGACCTGGCTGCTCAGAACCCAGCTTTGGAGCTGAGCTGGGAGGGACCCAGGCCTGATGGGGCTGGGAGCAGAATTGGCCACCTCCCCACAGCCTAGCCAAGTTTCCAGGAAAAAGCTTTTGACACATGTGGCTCACTCCCACCTCGACTGCCTGCCTTTCCTGGGCGTTCATTGTCCAGGAAAGGCGGCCTTCAGGTGTGGCTTGCTCCAGGCCCTTGAATGATGCCCAGCCTCTGGTCCCTCAGACCTCCTTACCCTTCCTCCTTATGATCCACTCTTGCCTAGTCAAGGAGCAGTAGGGCCTGAACCCAGCACCTGTTGCCTGAGTAGGAGCCCAGCCAGTGTGCAGAGCCAGGAGGCCAGGTGTCCCTGGGGTAGCAGGTGCAGGGCATGTCCCATGGGTGACGGCTAGGTTCTCACTTGCAGCCTTCAGGGCTCTGTCCAGTTGCATGGGAGGCAGATTGGCTTGTGTCCTTGGGCCCTGAAAGCTTATATTTTCATTTCTTTGTATGACGCAGATTCTCTGGCTTATCTTTTTAAAAAATTTTATAATGAAGGCTTTTTCTGAGGCATTATTGCAATGCCCAGAAGTCACTGGGGGGCAGTTACGACCTCAACATGGCCCTCGCCGTGCTGGGTTGGGTCTTCCCAGGCCATCTTTCTGATTGTCCCTGTCTCCCCTAGTCTTACTATTAACTGTCCCAGGAATGGAAGAGGCCACGTCGGAAACAGACAAGAACCTCTCTAAACAAGCATGGGACAGCAAGAAGGTAAGAGCCAGGGGTTGCCAAAGCGGTCTCCTCCGGCCCCTCTCCAGCTCGGACCTGGGGACCTGGCCTTCCCTGGGGCAGGCCTCACATAGTTTTGCACATACCCAAATTCACAGAATCTCTGGGTCTGTCAAATATTAATGGCAGGCCTGTTACTTGGGCCAAAACACTTGAAGAATTAAAACCCATTGCTATTCAAGTTGCAGGAAACAGGACAGGAACAGAAGTCACTCATCCCAGCGGGGTGCGACAGCATATACCTGTCACTCCAGTGACTGGGAAAGCTGAGGCCGGAGGATTACAAGTTGGAGGCCAGCCTGGGCAACTTAGCAGGACCCTGCTTCAAAATAAAAAGAAATTAGCTGGGCGTGGTGGCGCACGCTTGTAATCCCAGTACCTGGGAGTCTGAGACAGGAGGATCGCAGGTTAATCGCCAGCTTCAGTAACTTAGGCCCTCTGCAACTTAGTGAGACCCTGTTTCAAAATAAAGAATAAAATAGGACTGGAGGTATAACTCAGAGCTAGCCCCAGGGTTCAATCTCCAGTGCCAAAAAAAAAAAAAGAAGAAGAAAAAAATTACTGTTCCCCTCTAGGATAGGAAAGTACCAGCGTGCCTCAAAATCCTTCCCATGCCACAATACATTCAAAGCCATTTATTTAGAGCTTTTGAAACACATGGGAAACAGTCCTGCTTGCTCAACAGTAGGACTTGAGCCAGGTTTGGTATTTCATGCCCGTAATCCCAGTACTTGGGAGGCTGAGGCTGGAGGGTTGCAGGTTTAAGAACAGTGTTGGCACCGGGCATGGTGGCTCACGCTTGTAATCCCAGCATTCGGGAGGTCGTGACAGGAGGATCCCT
Organism: Muscardinus avellanarius; assembly: GCF_963383645.1. Taxonomy (NCBI): domain Eukaryota; kingdom Metazoa; phylum Chordata; class Mammalia; order Rodentia; family Gliridae; genus Muscardinus; species Muscardinus avellanarius. The sequence continues at coordinate 41,969,397 of NC_137804.1, forward strand.
GTTCGTGAACAGCCTCAGCTACTTACCGAGGCCCTTTGCAACTCAGTGAGACCTTGTTTCAAAATAAAGAATAAAAGACCCTGGGCATGGTGACGCACGCTTGTAATCCCAGCGTTCGAGAGGCAGAGATAGGAGGATCGCTGTTTGCGGACAGCCTCAGCTACTTAATGAGGCCCTTCGCAACTCAGTGAGACCCTGTTTCAAAAAATAAAGAATAAAAAATAGGGCTGGGGGTGTAGCTTGGAGGTATAGTGTCCCTGGGGCCTATCCCCAGTACCAAAATAAATAAATAAAAGAATTAAAAATAGGGCTGGGGGTGTAGCTCAGAGGCAGAATGCCCCTAGGTTCCATCCCTAGTAACACACACACACACACACACACACACACACACACACACACACAGCCTTGGCAATTTAGAGAGACCTTGTTTCAAAATAAAAACAAAACAGGAGCTGGGCGTGGTGGCGCACGCTTGTCATCCCAGCACTTGGGAGGCTGAGACAGGAGGATCGCGCAGGTTCGAAGCCAGCCTCAGCTACTGAGTGAGGCTCTCAGCCACTTAGTGAGACCCTGTTTCCAGATAAAATATGAAATAGGTCTGGGAGTATAGCCCGGAGGTAGAAAGCCTCTGGGTTCCACCCCCAGTACCACCAAAAAAAAAAACAGAGCTAGGGATATAGCTCAGAGGTAGAATGCCCTTTGGTTCGATCCTCAGTACTAAAACAACAAACAGTAGGATTTGATAAGGAGATGAACCTCGGTCCCCCACAGGGTTGGGATTTTTTTTTTTTTTTTTTTTTTGGTGGTACTGGGGTTTCTGGAAGCCCTTCTACCTCCGGGCTACACTCCCAGACCTATTTTTACATTTTTACTTGGAAACAGGGTCTCCTAAGCCAGCGCGCGCGGCTGGCTTCGAACCTGCGCCATCCTCCTGTCTCCACCTCCCAAGCGCGGGGATGACAAGCGTGCGCCACCACGCCCGGCCAGGGTTGGGATTTTAAAAGAATTCTAAAGAAACGAGACACTCACAGAGAAGCTGTTGTGTAGCAGGAACAGGATAGAGACTTTGAAAACAGCCAGGGTGTGGCTCGGGGTAGCACTTTCGGGGTAGCACTTGCCCAGTACGCACAGGGCCCTGAGTTCTGCCCCCAGCACCACAGGGGGACATATTCTAACTGCCCAAACAAAACGGGAACCCCCCCCCCCAAAACATCCAGTAGCAGAAAGGTGCCCCGCAGGTCTTGGTGCCTTTGCAGAGCTGGACGGCCCCCTGCCGCAAAGAAGGCAGCGATGGCTGCATCCCCACGCAGGGCGCGCCCCGGGCGGGCGGAGGGCAGTGGGTACATTTCCAATACTGTTCAGAAACTCATTACTGTCCCCCTAATGCTCCTGGAATGCTTCTTAAAGTGTTCTTCAAAAAGTCAATGCTCTGTAGAAATCCGAGAATGAAGCAAATGTTTACTCACAGAATTATGAAGGCCCTGGCCAAGGAGAAACCCGTTCAGCAGAGGCTTAGTGCCTGCCCGTCTCACGCACAGCAGCCCCAGGCTGCCCAGTCGCCACGGGCGGGCATCCCCAGATGCAGGCAGAGCCTGCCCCCTGCCAGAGGCTAGCCTCCCCCTGACCGGTGATCCCTGAAGGGCTCAGCCAGCAGTGTCTACCCAAAGGCCCTAGTGGACCAGGGGTTAGGGAACAGATACATGCAGGCCCCTTCCCCATCAGCAGCTGGGACATAGGCCACAGTCTCGGGGCGCTGCCCGTTATCCCCGCCTGCAGATCCGTACCCCATTCTGCTGGCACTGATGTCCTCAGAAGAACAAGCCAAGGTCTGCCACCTGGGGTCCGCCATCCGCCCATGGGGGTCCAGTGGGAGAGCAGAGCAGCCGCCACTAAAGCCCCCTTGGGTGCATGGTGTTCTTGTTCTGTGACTTACTGTCCTGTTGCTGAAAGTCCAAACTCCACCAGGCTGCTGGGCAGTGCTGAGTTCCGAACTGAAGGCTGCTGTGAGCCGGGCCACGCAAGGGCCCACCTGAGGCGAGTTTCTCATCTGCCACAGTGCCGCGGCCAAGGCCACGGTCAGTGGGGGTGGGCAGGACATCCCTGTGGCGGGGACTTTGGGGGTTCCTGGAGACCATGCAGCGTTCTGGGTAGGAATCACTGCTCCAGGTGTCAGCGGGAGGGTGGTCCACATGGATGGAGGGGCAGCAGCCTCTGGACCACTGGGTCCTGTGCCTGTCGTTCTGAGCCCACACTACCCTGTGGCAGGGAGGAAGCAGCCATCCCCATGCAACTCTTGGCCTCACCCTGGGGCGGCTTTGGGGACCCTGGTACCATCTTTGGGACTCTGGTTCTAGCCGAGCAGCCCTCAGGGAAAGCCAGCCTCACTCCGGAAGGCTCACTGCACAGGGAGGCTGCTGGGCGCCAGCTCAGCTCTGCCCTCCTCTCTTTCAGACGGGGTCCAGGCCCAAGTCCTGTGAGGTCCCCGGAATCAAGTAAGTCTCAGAGGGCTACCCATACCCCAGCCCCTGGGCTGCATGATCCGCCAGCCTCGCACCTTTCCAACCCGCCTGTCCTGGTGAGAGGGCTGCCCAGCCTGCTGCTGGTACCACCCAGCCAGCCCACCCGGGCAGGAGCCAGTTCCAACTGCCCAAGTCCAGGGAGCCCCTCGGATGCCCGCCCCCAGGGATAACTCTGAGGCCACAGGAAGGTGCCGCCCCACCCTGTCTGGGCCTAGCTGGGGCACGCTGCTACCCGAGGTCCCCTCCCAGGTGCCCAGTTGAAGGAAATATCGCATCTGCTGATACTGTCCCGCAGTTCCTAGGGATGCCCAGCTGCTGCCCCAGACCTCACCTCTACCCCTCCTGTCGCCCCCAGCATCTTTCCATCCGCTGACCAGGAGAACACTACAGCCCTGATCCCCGCCGCCCACAACACGGGGGGATCCCTGCCTGACCTGACGAACATCCACTTCCCCTCCCCGCTGCCGACCCCGCTGGACCCCGAGGAGCCCGCCTTCCCTGCGCTCAGCAGCTCCAGCAGCACCGGCAACCTGGCCACTAACCTGACGCACCTGGGCATCGGCGGCACCGGCCAGGGTAACGCCCCCATGGGCTCCCGCGCCCTGCTCCCTGGCGAGCACCGTGCAGGAAGGTGTCTGTGGGCTCAGATCGGGGCAGAGGTAGCCCCACAGTCAGATCATGCCCCCGGAACTCAGATGATGGCGCTGGGGTCAGGTGGTGGCTCCGGGGACACAGTGGCCACATCCCATCTAATCAAGCACAGGAAAGTGCAGAGCACATTGAGAGCATAGATGCTAGCTCCAGGGTCAGAAGGTGCCCCCAGGGGTCACAGTGCCATGGGCCGCCCGCACGTCCTCCCAACTCCTGGCTCTGCCCCAGCCCCACGCCTTCTGCAGAATACAGAGGTACCGCCTCCCGTGGCTCTGCTCTTCCCACACACACACCCATCAGGCCTGACCCACTAGCCTTCCACCGCGCCAGGACCCAACTTAGACCATCCCTGCCCTGCTTCCCTGCTCTACCCTGGCACCTTCTCTCCTGACACAGCCATCAGCCCAAGCCTTCTGCTGGGGGCATTTCCCAGCCCAACTCCTTCCCCGTAAAAGCACAAGACCCCAGGGCCTGGAGATCCTGCAGGGTTCACCCCAACCCTGACCCCATCTCCTGGCCTTGCCCCACAGCTGGATGAAAGTACCACAGGACCCTTGCACCTGACGCCCTGGCCCCAGGCTCCCCAGGCAGCTGTGGGGCCCTCCCTCATCCCCTCTTCCTACCAGTGCCCTGACCCTTCGCTGCCACTTTTGTCCCTCTCGTGGCCGTTGCTACCTTCCTCTTCAGCATCCTTGGCCTGGGCTCCATCTCAAGCCCGTGTCATGACACCTGCACCTGTTGGCTGCGTGTGGTGGGGGTTTGCATTCCAGGGGCTTCTGGCTTTCAGACGGCTGGGTGGCCTCAACCAGTGAGGAGCTCTTGGGGGCTGCGCGACACCGCCGCCTCCCGTGTGCTCTGCCCTGAGCCAGAGCCGCAGACAAGCCGCCTCTTGCCCTGTCCATCTGCCCATCCCCCTCCCGCCCTCGCTGGGGGCAGCTGTGTGCAGATGTTCCGTGAGGGAATGGCATGTTTCTGGTCACACTCAGCACAGACGGGTGCTTAGGCGGGGCCGCAGAGCCTCTAGCGGGCCAGAGTCCAGTCAGGGCTGTGGAGCTGGGGTCTGTGTGCTAGGCCAGCTCTCACCACTGATCCACACCCCAGTGCTTCACCCGGGAGGCCGGGCCAGGCAGGTGGCAGCCGTCCACGCGTGCCTGTGCAGATGAGAGCACCAGGGACCGCTCCCGAGCCACCAGCCCCACCCCCTGCCCCAGCCACATTCCCCCACTTCTCTCGCTGCAGCCTCCGAGCTCCCCCTCCCTCCGTAAGCGGAGGGTCCTTGGCAGCCCCCCAGAGCCCACCCAGGAGCCGCACACCTCAGTCCCAGTCTAAACAAGCACAGGAAAACACAGCACATGTGAAAGCCGTAGACGGTGCTGACTGGCCGGGGTGTGGGGCCCAGACACTGGGCTTACAGCGTCAGCCAGTAACATCTGACATGTGTGCGGCTGTCTGTGAGCCCGCCACGGCCACAGCTCCCCCAGCGGGGGCTCTGCTCTCCGGGTGCCTTTCAGATCAAGCCAGCCCCTGGCACATGTGCACAGCCCATGCACCCCTACCACCCTGGCCCCAGAGGCATGGAGACTGAGCTCTCTCCTCCCACGTTTGCCAAAGCCGCGTCCCTGGCTGCCCGCCAGAGCCTGGGAGGAGGCAGGCTCTGGGTCCTCCTGGCGCCGCTCCGAGAGCTTGCGTGCCACGGGGCGTGCCCTGCCACCTGGCCCCAGCCCGCCCTCCCTGGCAGTGCGCCTGGCCTGCCCAGCCTCCCCTCCTGCAAGCTGTGCTCTGGTTCCAAAGGTGAGCCGGTGGCCAGAGGGAGACGGTGGTGAGGTGGGCCAGCCCAGCTGGCCACTGCGTAAGGCAGGAACCAGCCTAGCTGCCCAGCAAAGGATTAGAAACCTATGTTCAGGACAGGCACTCCAGGGCCAAAAAGCTGGCGCCGTTTTGTGTGCTCCGTGGTATACTGTGTGTGTGTGTAGACTTTGATGTTTGCCAACACCAGGTGTTTATGTAGAAATCTGGCTCCTGGCTTCTCATGAAGAATCAGAAGGGCCGGGGCCATGAGTCAGTGCCCTGTACTTGAAGACGGGCCGTGAAGCTCAGGTTTGCGTGGCCCCACATCTGCCCTCTGCAGCATCTTGTTGCTTATGCGCCTCAGGGGGCCTGACATCCGCTCTGACCCCAGCATTCAGGGTCCCTCGGCCCATGACACGAGACTACTCTTGCTCAGAGACCTGCAGTCCAGGGTTCTGGTTGCTTCCCCCACATACCTCCTGCCCAACTGCCACTGGTTCCGAGACCTGGGCTTTACAGACACTGGCCAGGGGCTTCCTTGCAGGAGCGGCCCCCAAGCCAGCCCTCATTCTCACCCCTTGCTCACCTAAGCAGAGCCAGTGGGTGCTGGCAGGAGTGTGGGCATGATGGAGCCCGCCTGTGCACAGCCTCCCCCCCCGCCCCGCCCGCGTCTGCTGGGTGCGTCCCCACAGGCTCATAAACCTGCTGCTCATCTGCATCTGCCTGAACAAGGCTGATCTGGTGCCCTGGGCGGTCTGGGCCGGATGTCCCAGGCGAGTCAGGCAGCTGCGCCCAGCCTTGGCTGCAGGCCCGGCTCTGCAGAGCCTGCCCCTGACCTCCCAGGGCCTCTCCGTGAACCCCAGGGGAGGCTTCTATCGCCTTCATCTTACCGACAGGAAACCGAGGCTGGGGCAGGTCACGCAGCGGCCCCCAGGGCTCCCCTGTCATCAGGGGGCCCGTCTTCCCCTTGGCATGGTGCCCTAGGTTGGCCTGGCAGGCCCCAACTGTGGCTGCCTGGTAGTTGATCTCATGTGTCTGTCAGCACAGTTGTGTTCAGGCAAGGGTCGTGGCCGGGGTAAAGAAGGGCAAGGTGGGATTCAGGCAGCAGCTCCAGCAGGTACTGAGGTATTAAAGGTATTGAAGCTGGTATTGAGGCAGGGACAGGGAAGAACATGAAGGAATGAGGTTTTGGTTCAGGAAGCCTGGTGTGGGACTGTGAGAAGCCAGGGGGAACTGTTGGGGATGGATGTGTTCATCTGAGGAGGACAGAGAGACCCCTCAGTCTGTTGAGGAAACCTCAGGGTCATGCAGGATGGATCTGCTTGAAGCCAGCCAAAACCCAAGGCTGCTGAAGCAAAAAGGATTTATTATCTCTCGAAGCCAGCAAGCGCCAGATGACTGGCCACTGCCTCTTCCCCTCTGCTGCTGCTGGTGGGTCTTCCTTTCTTGGGGGGCTGCCACCCCCAGAATTGCAGACAGTGACCTTCACAGCAGCTGCAGACACCACTTCCTGGAATTCTAGCCAGAGTCCCAAGGCAGGCTCTCATTGGTTCAGCCAGCTCATGTGCTCCTCTAGGGAACCAATCATATACTTCAGAGTTGGGGAGATACTGCTTGGCTGGGCTTATGGGGCATGCTCCTCCTGGAGGGAGGGTGGGGAGAACAGAGGGAGATAGAGCACTGCTGGGCAGGGCGACCCCTTGGCGGGGCATCCTGGGTCTGCACCCCAGGAAGTGCCCCCCCAGACTTCTGGCACAGTCTCCATACATATGATTGGGCTGAGTGAGTTCTCTCAGCCTCCCTCATGCCACCCTTTCTCTCCAGGGATGAACACGCCCAGCTCCTCTCCGCAGCACCGGCCAGCAGGCGTCAGCCCCCTGTCCTTGAGCACCGAGGCAAGGCGGCAGCAGGCCCAGCAGGTGTCACCCACCTTGACCCCACTGTCGCCCATCACTCAGGTGAGGGCTCATGGGGCGGGAAGCAGACTCCACAGAGGCCCGTCCTGGGGACACTCGTAATACTTCAGCATTTTATTAACAAATTTTCAAACATATGGAAAACACTAAAGCCAGTGGCCTCAGGGCCCCGTGCCCAGCCCAGGCAGAAGGGTGGCTCAGCAGGGCCATGTGGCAGCCTTCCCCAGCGAGCGCTCTCTGTTGTCCAGTTGAAATGGTCCCCGATGGAATGTGCAGTTTGGTTTCTGTTTTCTCACTGCTGTATTTGCTCCATCACCTGTTTTTTGTCTATCTTGGTTATTCTTGGCATACAACCGCCCATGACAGTGTGTGAGAGACGGAGAGATCACTGTAGATCGACCCGAGAACGTCTCTCCCTGAGCGACATCCTCAGCCCTATTTTATTTATTTTTGTGGTCCTAGAGATGGGACCCAAGGGCATGCTACTTCCAAGCTATACCCCAGCCCTACTTTATTTATATCTCAAAACGGTCTCACTAGGTTGACGAGACTACACTCTTGAAACAATCTCGCCACATTGCAGAGAGCCTCACTGAGTTCCTGAAGCTGGCTGCGAACCTGCAATCCTCCTCTCTCAGCCTCCCAAGTACTGAGATGACAAGCGTGCACCACCACACTTGGCTTCACACTACTCTGGTCATCCTTTTTATTCCTGTGAAGTTGCTAGCGAAGTTCCACTTTCATTTTGGACTTCAGCAGTTTTAGTTCCCTACTTTTGGACTTACGCGATCCACCTTTACAGAATGAGTTAGAAATTGTTCCCTCCAAGCCGGGCGCGGTGACGCACGCTTGTCATCCCAGCACTTGGGAGGCGGAGACAGGAGGATTGCGCAGGTTCGAAGCCAGCCTCAGCTACTTAGGTTCTCAGCAACTTAGTGAGACCCTGTTTCCAAATAAAGAATAAAAATAGGTCTTGGAGCATAGTGCAGAAGTAGCCCCTGGGTTCCATCACAGTACAGAAAGAGAGAGAGAGAGAGAGAGAGAGAGAAAGAGAGAGAGAAAGAAAGAATATAAAAATAGGGTTTGGGGTATAGCTTGCAGGTAGAATGACCCTGGGTTTCATCCCCAGTACCACAAAAAAAATTTAATAATGATAATAATAATTAATAATAATAGATGCCGGGCGTGGTGGCGCACACTTGTAATCCCCGTGGTTGGGAGGCGGAGACAGGAGGATTGCGCTGGTTCGGAGCCAGCCACTCTGGCTTAAGAGACCCTGTTTCCACATAAAAAAGTAGGTCTGGGAGTGTAGCCCGGAGTTAGAAGGGCTTCCAGGAGCCCCAGTACCACCAAAAAAAATTAAATTAATAATAATAATAATAATAATAATAATAATAATAATAATAATAAGCCAGAGTCAGGTGTAGTGGTGCACGCTTGTAATCCCAGTACTTGGGAAGCTGAGACAGAAAGATCATAGGTTCATGGCCAGCCTCAGCTACTTGGCAAGGCCTTCCTAAACTTAGTGAGACCTATTTCAAAATAAAGAAGAAAAAAAAAATAGGGCTGGGAGTGTAACTTGGAGGTAGAATGACTCTTGAGTTCCAACCTTAGTACTGCAAAAAAAAAAAAAAAAAAAAGCCGCCTCCTCCCAGGTTGTGGCCACAACTACCTGACACCCCCTTCTTCCTGGGTTGTGGCCACAGGTGCCACCTGATGCCCCTCCAGCCTGGGCCTTGGCCATAGACACCTCTTCTTCCCCCTGACCAGAGCCATGGACTCCCCTACCCCTGCCATTAACTCTCCTCCCCAGGCCGGGTCATGGACACCTGCCCAAAGCTGTCTTCTCCCCAGGCCAGTGGCCACTGATACCCTCTCTTCCAGGGGCGGTGGCCACGCCTAGTTGACACTCTCTCCCCCCAGGCCATGGCCACGCCTGCCCGACACCCTCCTCGAGCTGTGGCCATGGTCATCTCCCTGACTCCCTCTCCCCCCCAGGCAGTGGCCATGGACGCCCTGTCTTTGGAGCAGCAGCTGCCCTATGCCTTCTTCAGCCAGCCCGGCTCCCAGCAACCAACACCTCCGCAGCCCCAGCCCCCGCCGCCCCCGCCACCTGCGTCCCAGCAGCAGCCACCGCCACCACCCCCACCGGTGCCTGTGGGCCTCCCCCCCGGCGGCCCTCTGATGCCCAGCGCCAGCCTGACCCGGGCGCCACCGCTGCCGCCCCTGGCTGTCACCGTGCCGACCTCTCTCCCTCAGTCCTCCCCGGAGAACCCAAGACAGCCGCCCATGGGGATCGACATCGCCTCGGTAAGCCTGGCGGCGCAGCCTGGCCGCTGGCTGGAGGGACAGGTGGGCGGGAGTGGGGCCATGCATGCAGCCCTGTCCAACTGTCCAGCACTCACCAAGGCCCATCGCTGGGGCCTTTGGGCTGAGGCTGTCACCCCGGTACAGGAGGGGAAACTGAGGCACAAGCAGGTCCTTGCCTCTGCCTAATGCAGGTGGCCTCTCCTGTCTGGTTTTGATTTAGCCTCTCGCCCCTGCTGCTTTTCCCATGGCAAGGAGTACACGACCCCAGGGCCCAGGGAATAGGGTTCCGGGCACACGGGTCAGGCTGGTGAGCAGGCGGGAGCCAGCCCTGTATGGCTCACACAGCAGGGCAGGGCTGGGGCTCCAGTTCAGACCAGGCATCTTGCCCTGGGGTGGCTTGCGGGTGACAGGAGCTGAGTGTGGATGGTCTTATTTCTGCAGCCTGGACCTTGCTGGCTGCGGAGGCGCTGGCCGCTGACACAGCCACATTTGCTGCCCACAGGGGACCAGGGACCCATGCGGGACACCTGAGTCCTCCCCGGTCACCCTTGGCTACCAGCCGGGCTCAGCATGGTCAGAATATCATGTGCTCTGCAAAGAGCAGGCCTCGTGGGGGTCGGGGAGTCACCAGGTGGGACCTACAACTCGGGCTGATCTGGCCTCATGAGCACCCGGCCAGAGCCCCCAGACAGAGACAGGGCCAGAACAGTCCCAGCCCGGACCTGCTGCGCTGAGTGGGTGACGAAGGCGGCTCTGTGGATATGGGTGGTATCCTGGGGGACCTCAGTGGCGACCGTCCTGTGCTGGGAGCCTGCAGTGTACGCAGGACGTTTCCCACTATCAGCCACCCCTGCGGGCTCGGAGGGCCGGGGTCTCGAGCCAGAGGTGGTGGCTGCTGGCCACCTGGGCACATGAGTCTGTGTACACAGCATGGATGGGCCTGTGCACGTGTGGGGCGGTATGCTCATGGTAGGCGTGCACAAGTGGGTGTGCATGCAGAAGTGCATGTGTTCGTGTGTGCTCATGTGTGAGCATGCACTTGTATATAGGTGCATGTGCACATGTGTCGAGGTGGTACGCATGTGTGGGTGTGTGTAGATATGGATGGGCCTGGGCACATGCGAGTGTGGTGCAAATGGGTGTTGCACGTGTGGGTGTGGGCGTGGGCATGCAGGAGTAGGTGGATGCGGGAGTAGGTGGGTTATAAGTACCCTGTCTATGCATAAATGGGTCTGTACACGTGTGTGAGTGTGTGCAAATGGGTGTGTGCACATGTGTAATTGTGCATGTGTGAATGCATGTTTGTGTAGGTACACCTAAGTGGACGTGTACACGTGTTTATACATGAGCCTGTGGGTGCGTCTTTTATGGGTGTGCACATGTTTGCCTGCATAAGTGAATTTGTGTGCATGTGTGTGGGGGTGGGGTTGTTGGGTGTATGTCTGGGTTGGAGTGCAGGTGTGACTTTGTACATGTACCAGGGTGGGTATGCACATGTGACTACACATATGTGTGTTTCTGAGTGTGCCTGGAGTGGGAGTGCATGCATGGTTGTGTATACGTGTGTAGTGTGTATGTGCCTGGGGTAGCTGTGGTGTGCACACATAGCTATGTATACACATGTGGCTGTGGGTGTGCACATATGTGCACCTGGGGTGGGAGTATACACATAACTATACGCGTGTGTGTACCTGGGATGGGAGAGCACATGTGGGTGTGGACACGTGTGTGCCTGGGTGGTAGCGTGGCTGGACGTGCAGGGTGCTGACTTCTGGTTGTCTGCATCAAGGTGGAACCTGAGGCCACCTGCAGCCCAGATGGACGGATGCCGAGGGCTCTGCCGCCTGCTGCCCTCGCGGACCCCTCGGGAAGCAGGGTTGGGAGTCAGGTCCCCCCAGGTCTCAGGTTCATGCACAGCTCCTAGTGCACTGGGTGGGTGCCTGAGGGTGCTGGGGAGCCAGAGAGTGGGCCGGGCCTTGACCTCTCTTGTCCGCACAGGCGCCCAGTTTGCAGCAGTACCGCACAAGCGCCGGCTCCCCCGCCACCCAGTCTCCCACCTCACCTGTCTCCAACCAGGGCTTCTCCCCCGGGAGCTCCCCGCAGGTAAGGGTCCCCCTCCCCACACCCCCATCTCACACATTCATGTGCCCACCGCCCCCCGCTTCTCGCCAACCCCACTCCGTGGGACACAGCTGCGCCCCTCAAGCTGCACCTGCAGACGGGGTCCGGGCAGGCAGGACACTGCCTCCTGCCTCACAGCCCTCCGGGAGCCCGCGGCCCCCCCCGACCCCCCGCCTGTGGCCTCTGCTGGGCCCCTTCCTCAAACTCCTCACGTTAGAGATGGCCGCTGTGGCCACATGCCCAGGCTCCCACCAGGGGGCCAGGCCAGTCCTCCTGGCTGTCAGAACGCGCTCTGGGTACAGCGCAGGAACCAGAGCCCAGCCACCTGGGCACCTCGGGCTTCAGGGTCCTGACAGCAAAGGGCCCCCCACTTGGGCATAGTCAAGGCAGCTGGGCCCCCAGCTCAGAAAGGATGTGGAGCCCGTTAGCAACTCCATCCTGGGCCTGTCCTCCGGATGAGTAGTCTGAGGCTGGGTCCAGGCTTCATCCATCAGACTCAGGTTTTCCTGCCCCGTGCCTAGGTTGAGCCCCGTATCTGTGCCCCCTCCCAGGGCCAGGTCCCTTAGGCTCCCTGTGGTCTGGTTTGGCCCGCAGCAGCACCCAGCTGCTGCTCCGTGCAGCCCACTCCCTGCCCACTTCTGCTCATGCTTGGCTCTGGGCTCGAGGTATGGCTCGGCCTCAGCACACCCCATATGCCGTCCAGAACTTCTGTCAGAGGAGCCAACCTGGGTCCACCTCACCCCCAAAACATCAACAAGCAGAAGCTCCTAGAGCCTCCCGATGCCAGATTGGAGAGCTGTTCTCCTTTTCTGTGGGTGTCTTCAGACATTCTGCCGGGCTGCCCCTCCCCGCAGCAGGGGGTGGTGACCTTGCAGTGTCTGGTGTCAGCCTGCTGTCACAGCCCACACATCCTCTCGGCTCTGAGCACGCGCCCTGGGGAGGCGGGGTGCTGGAGGCGCTGTCCCAGCAGGTGGGTCCATGGGCTGCCTGTGCTAGCTTGCTCAGCTCATGCCTCCTCCTGTCCAGTGAGTGCAGCCTGTGGCCTGCCTTCCTGGCAGCCCTCCGTGGTCCACTAAGCACGTGATCATCCTGAAAGATCCATCCGGGAGCTTTCTGCCCTGGCCCCACTCCCAGCTTTCCTCTGGAGTTGCTGACCTCTGACCCCTGCAGCCCCATCTTCTCTGCAGTAGAAGTAGGGTCCCCCGCACCCAGGTTCCTGAGAAGAAACTAGGTAATAACAGCTTAAGAGTGTCAGCATGCAGAGGCCCCAGGAACAGGTGGCAGATGTCTAGGTAAAGCCCCAAGCCGAGCCACGCTGTCCTGGGCCATCCGGGCCCTCTGCCCTTGCCCGTGGCCAGGCCCTGACTGCAGCAGCCTCTCTCTGTCCGCAGCATTCCTCCACCCTGGGCAGCGTGTTTGGGGATGCATACTATGAGCAGCAGATGGCGGCCAGGCAAGCCAACGCGCTGTCCCACCAGGTGAGTGGGCGCCTAGGCCTCAGCCACCTCACATGTCAGCAGAACCAGAGCTCGCGAGTGACCAGCGCGCGACGCAGACCCTGCTGCCCTTCAGCCTCCGTCCTGGCCGGGAGCTGCGAGGCCGGGGTCCCAGGGACAGTTTGGCCTGACCTCTGTGGCTCTGTGCCTGCAGGATGGACTTGCAGGCTGGGTGATGGGGCAGGGCAGTGGAGCTGAGCCAGGCCTCGGCCCAGGCCCTGCATGCAGGTTCGCAGATGGTGCTGGGTTTGCATGGAGGCCAGGGTGTGGGGGGCGGCTGGTCTGGCCATAGCCTGGAGGCCTTACTTCCCATCCATCCGTCTTTCTATCCATATGTTCATCCATCTGTCCATCCATCTATCCATTCATCCACCCGCCATCCGTCTATCCATCCATCCATCAGTCCATCTGTCCGTCCATCCATCCATCCACCCATCCATTTACCGTCCATCTATCCACCTGTCCATCCATCTGTTCGTCCATCCATCAGTCCATCCTCCCACAATCCATCTATCCATCTCTCCATCATCCATTTATCTGCCCGTCCATCCATCCATCCACCCACCACCCATCTACCTATTTATCCATCCATCCCTCAGTCCATCCACCCGTCCGTCTGTCCCTCCACGGAGCCAGGCGGAGGGGAGGCCAGCAGCTGTCCTGAGGCCCTGTGCTTGCCTTGCAGCTGGAGCAGTTCAACATGATGGAGAACGCCATTAGCTCCGGCAGCCTGTACAGCCCCGGCTCCACGCTCAACTACTCACAGGCAGCCATGATGGGCCTGGCGGGTAGCCACGGCGGCCTGCAGGCCTCACAGCAGCTGGGCTACGCCAGCCACAGCGGTATCCCCAATATCATCCTCACAGGTGAGGTTGGGAGGGTTCACAGCGCCCTGACCTTGGACTTGACTCCCTCCTGGGTGGGACCAGTCCCGGAGGCCGGCATCAGGCAGAGCTGGTCCCCCGTGCCACCTTTCCCTCCACCTCCTGTCTACCTTCAGTGGGCTGCCAGGCACCCTGGGGCCCGGCAGCTCCAGCCTGTGTGGCATACATGATAAAGTCTCTGCTCTCGCCGCTCAAAACCCAGGTATCTACCGGGCGTGGTGGCTCACGCTTGTAATCCCAGCGTTTGGGAGGCTGAGACAGAAGGATCGCAGTTTGCGGACAGCCTCAGCTACTTAATGAGGCTCCTTGCAACTCAGTGAGGCCCTGTTTCAAAATAAAGAATAAAAATCTAGGGCTGGAGGTATAGCTCAGAGGTAGAATGCCCCTGGGTTCCATCCCCAGTACCTCAAAAAACAACAACAACAACAACAAAAACAGGTGTCCAGCAGCCACCCCACCCACATCCACAAAACAAAGGAAGCTGCCGGGCGTGGTGGCGCACGCTAGCAATCCCCGAGCTTGGGAGGCTGAGACAGGAGGATCGCACAGGTTGGAAGCCAGCCTCAGCTACCCAGTGAGGCTCTCAGCAACTTAGTGAGACCCTGTTTCCAAATAGAAAATAGGTCTGGGAGTGTATCCCTAAGGTAGAAAGCCTCTGGGTTCCACCCCCAGCACCACATACACACATACACACACACACACACACACACACACACACACGCGCGCGCGCGCGCACGATGAAAGAAGCCATCTTCCTCTCATTGGTGGTATTAGGGGTTCGGGGTGATGCTCTTCCCAACCCCTACAGCATCCCCAAGGTTGAGGGGTCTGTACGCAGAACGCTGTGTGACCCAGGCTCTGCTTACAGAATCTGCTGCCACCTCCTGGCCTGAGGGTGCAGGCAGCCGTCCATCCCAGTGGCCGCTTCAGGGGTAGAAGTACCAGCCACCAACTCACAAGGGAGTCAGCCCCGATTGCCCCTCAGCAGAAAAGACAGGGTTTCAGACCCATTTCCCAGATCTGGAAACCAGGGCCCCGCGCTTCACTGAGACAGTGCAGGAGGGAGCAGGTGTGACCCTGGCCTGTGTGGGACACAGCTTCCCTCTGTCCTGAGCAGTGCTGAGTCTACTAATGGTAGGCCTCACAGCGGGGTGAAAGCCCCCTGCTCCCCACTGGCCAGCCCACGTCTGTGGGCAGTCTGGTCTCCACCGTGGCCTGTGGGCATCTGGTGCCGCAGCATTGGCGGGAGATATCCTGTGCACTCCAGCATGCTAAGAAGTACCCTGACCCTCCCCACGTGACAGCCAGGGCACCCCAGACAGGACCGTGGCCCCTAGAGGCAGAATCCCTAGGGAGGGCCCCTGCCTGGCACCCCACTGGGGCTGCGGAGGCAGTGGAGCGGGGCTGAGCCCTGACCTTTCTCCCCAGTGACAGGGGAGTCCCCCCCTAGCCTCTCTAAAGAACTGACCAGCTCCCTGGCAGGGGTCAGTGACGTCGGCTTCGACTCCGATGGCCAATTCCCCTTGGACGAACTCAAGATCGACCCCCTGACCCTGGATGGACTGCACATGCTCAATGACCCCGACATGGTCCTGGCCGACCCTGCCACCGAGGACACCTTCCGGATGGACCGCCTGTGAGCACAGCCCGTCCCGCCCTCGGCCGAGCTTGTGGCTCTGAGCTTTGCTGCCACCCGCTCCCCTGCCAGCCGCTGGCCGCTGGCTCCTCCTCGGGGTCAGAGGCTCGAGCGCCCTGCTCCTGCGGACCCGCACTGGCTCCTCACCCCACCCGTGAGATGCTGGCTGCGGGGCGGGCGGGCGGCCGGACCGGGCTGAGCTGCGCTTCCAGCTGCAACCAGCTCTCACTGCCTTTCCTACCCCGGCCCGCCACCCGCCTCCCAGCTGCCCAGAGAGGATGGATGTGGCGGCGTACACGCTGACTCCACGGCGCTGGAGTCTGTTCCCCGGGCAGGACACAGGTGTGGACGGAGCTTGTCCGGCTGCCAGGCCCCACCTCAGCCCACTCTGGCCCCTAGACACCTGGAGGGGCCGGGGCTTCCGAGGGCCACGGGCCCACCTCCCTGCCCTTGTGGGTCCTCGGAGGTGCGTACTGTTATTTAAGATAGCAGGGTGGGCTTGGTGCGTGGCCGAGGAATCCTTGTCGTGACCTTTTCTTTGGTTTGTATTTACCTTTTGGTTATAGATGAGTAGCTGAACCTAGCGGCCAACACTTGCCCAAGAGCATGTTTTTTTTTTTATAATCCTGACGTCCTGCATTACTTATTTTTTAAGTTAACTGGAAGCAGGGGCTCATACATTTAATAGCAGTGGGCCGCCTGTGAGCCCTAACCATGTACCTGGCCTTGGTAGCTTTGCCCTGAGTTATCTCAGAACGAGAGGGCCCTTTCAGGCTGGGGGATGTGGCAGAAGCCCCTGATAGCCAGAGGTGACCAGAGCCATGGGCTTCTGGGAAGGAGTCATGGCTTCCTTGAGCGCCTTAGGCGTGGCCAGCCCACCAGCCACTCTGCACGGTGCCCACCTGCCTCAGAGTGGGCGCCTTAGAGACCCAGGGCTGGTGCACCAGGCATCGGAGCTGATGGATGCCAGAGAGATGCCAAGCTCCAGGGCAGAACTGACACTTGCTCCGACCGCGCCCCTCAGTGGGCAGCTGCCTGACACTGGGAGCCGGCCCGGCTGGACGTTCAGGCAGAGTGATGTCCATTTTGGCACCGGGTCCCCGGGTGCTTCCAAAGCGCCCGATGCCAGCGTGGCCGTGGGCACCGGCTGTCCCTGCGATCCCTCCTCGTGCCCGCTCTGATTTCCGCCAGCCACATTGGTCACGTGGCTCTGGCCTTCTCCCTCAGAGCTGCGCTCTGTCGTTCTCACCTGCGCCTTGGCCTGAGGGTCCCGGGAACCTGGCCTCCCAGCACCCGTCCCTCCTGCCTCTCCCCTACGGCGCTGTTAGCACGAGTCTGTGGCTGCTGGCACGAGGAGGCGCCTCTCGTCACCCTGCACTGCTACTGCCCATCCTTCTGGGCTGGGGACACAGCATCCCGCCGCCTGGGTCCCCATCTAGGCGCAGCCCCTTCTGTTACTGGGATGGAGGCTGGAAGCGGAGTGGGGGCCTTTTTTTTTTTTTTTTAAAGAAAAACTATGTACATAGGAGGCTTTGACTACCATTAGACCTGTATGTAGAACTTTTTTAAAATGGCCTTAATAAAATTACACGCAACCCGCCTGGATGCAATTTCAAGTCAGGCATTGGGCCCCATGAGAGAGCCCCCCCACCCCGGTCCCAGTTCCCGCCTGAGCAGCCTCAGGGCTGAGCACAGGCAGCATTGGGAAGGGGTAGGCCTCGCCAGTCCTTGCGGGAGCCCGTGACCCGGAGGTGTGCCTGGCCCTCTGCCTGGGCAGCCCTCCTGGGGGCTGCAGCAGGGTATCTCTGTGGGTTTTACTGTCCCCGTTTTTTAGGTATCACTTCTCTATCAAATATCCCTGAATTACCAAGACTTTCTAGAACAAGACAGCCTGAGAAAATTGGCCCTTTGCTTTGTGACATGGAAATACTGTGATTTTGGCCGTGCTGCGCCGGGAGGGGGGAGGGCCCGCTGCATGTACATAGACCCGCCACCCATGTCCCAGACACTCGGCGTCTCCCCACTCAGACCCCCCAGCTATGCAGACCCTTCCCCCAGGATGGAAGCAAGACAGGGCTGCTCCTGAGAACACCCTCCTCACTCACCTGCGGTTTACTATCCCCTGTCCCCAGGCGGTGTGTGTCCCCTCCCCATGAGGCCAGTGAGCCAAGGCTGGCCGGAGTCAGCCCCTCTCCTGCCCTGAGCAGCAGCCACCACCCTCGTAGGTGTCCTGCACCGTGAGGAGGGCTCTGGGTCACGTGTGTGGCCTGGCTTCTCTAGGTGGTCCAGCTCCCTGGAGGACACTTAGCTGGCAGGCCCTAGGGAGTCCCAGGCGGGCTGCAGGATGTCTGTGCTCCGAGGCCTGGGTGTCAGGGCTGGGCGTTTGCTGGAGGCTCGCAGGAAGGCTGGTGAGGCTGGGCCCTGAGCGGGCTCATAACAGAGTGGCCTTCTTAATTCCCACCCTGGCCTGGATTCCTAGTTTTCTCTATTTCCAAAGATGCCCACACACAGCCCTGGGTTCAGGCAGACTGGGTGTGGGGGATAGTAGCAGGGGCCCTCCACACCCCCAGTAAAGCCTTGTCAGCCCCACTGCATCCTCATGGGGCCAGCGGTCAGACGCTATGCGGCTCTACCGTGGGGCAGGTGTGGGGTCCACCGGGCTGGGGCTCCAGCACCCGGGCCTGGCCCCGGGTCCGGGTAGGTGGTAGTTCAAAAGAGGGTCTGTGGCTGCTGGGGAGAACTCAGATGCTCGCGCACCCCTGGGCGTCAGCAACTAGGGTCCTTTGATCTCTCATTTCCTACAGGGACCTTGAGCATGAGACCCCAAGACACTCCCTCAGGCCAGTGCACTCAGCCTGAGCCAGCTGTGTCCTGGGCTTCCGTCTGCCCATGGCCCACAGGGGTCCTGATTGGGCGCCCTCGGTGTGGAATGAGGCCATCCAGGGACAGGAGATGGGATGACCTGTACCCCAGGCCTGGGTGCTGGGCTACTCCAGAGGGCACGGGGTCAGGACTGACCCCCTCCCCGTGACCTGAGCCTCAGCCTCCCTCCTGTCACTTTCTCAGACCTGCAGGGGGCTGGGCTGGGCTGGGCCGGGCCGAGGGACGGTGCTGGCTCCAGATGGCCCCATCCACCTTCCAGCCTCCTCACCCCTTCCCCTGGAGCCAGGGACATACAGTGCGAGTTGGGGTCTGGGATTTGGGAGCAGTCAGTCCAGCCTAGCCAGCCCAGCTGGCCAAGCATTTCGGCCTCCGGGGCACTAGGGACCTGGCAACACAGTCTCAAGTCGACTCTCTGCAGGGCCTGGAGGGCAGGCTCTAGCAGCCCGCTCCACAGGAGCACAGTTGGAACCTGCCCCAGGGGCCAGGCAGCCCCACTGATATATGCAAACTCACTGTCCTTTGGGGCCCAGGCTGGCTCTGCCCCCAGCATGCACCCTCCGCCGCGGGCGGGGGCTCAGGGCGCTCTCGGCCACCCCCGCCCCAGCCCGGCCGATGCTATCGTCTTTGTACCTTTGCATCCTTTGTAATGAAATGTAATAAAAATCCGATGTTTTCGTCTCTGCCTGTCCCTCTTCCTACGCCCTCCTCCCATGAGATGCCCCTGCACAGGCCACGCACATCCGCAGAGACAGACACGGGCGTCAGCCCCTCACCCTGACCGGGCCGGGGAGCTGGCACCAGCTCCCAGGATCCTGCAGCGGCCTTGCTGGGAGGGACCCAGCTCACCTGTGGCTGGGCCCGGCCTCGACTAGGATTCAGTGGAGCCCACTGGGCCCCTGGGAGGCCAGTCCGCCCCTTGCCCTACAGCAGAGACCACCGCTGGCCACTCCCCACGCACTCTTTATTTGCCCCTCTGATCCCTCCCCTCCCCCCAGGCTGGCCACCCTGGGGCCGGGTGCTGGGCCCCCGCCAGTGCAGTAAGGGCAGCCGTCGTCCACACTGGGTCCCGGCTCTGAGCCCTAGGCCCGCCGCAGCCGCTGGGCCTCATAGTCCTCCGGGATGGTATCTGCAGAGGACAGGACAGCAGTGAGAGGCGAGGGGGTCCCGGGGCTCCCTGCCCGGCCTGCCCCGGCCCGGGACTCACCATTGCAACGGTAGCGTAGGTTGGCCCAGATGATGTTCTCTTGGGAGAAGCAGAAGACTCCTAGGCGGCCACCCCGCATGGTCGTGTCCAGGACTACGTTGCTATCTGCCACCAGCTCTGGGCCCTCATAGAACCGCACCCTGCAGGTGGGAGGCAGTGAGGCCGGGCCGGGCCAGGCCCTGCTCGTTCACGCCAGCAGCTCCCCTGCAAGAGGGGCCTCTGCTCTGTCCAGCTCCGCTCCAGGTCCCACTGAGAAGTGCCGGGTGGGCCCCTGACCCAGGCCTGTTTCCCGGTGTGAGCGTACACCGAAGGCTCTGCACACGCACATGCTAAGCAGAACACCTGGGCATCCTAGGGGTGTGGTATGAGGATCAAGAAGGGATTCTCTAGGCCGGGCGTGGTGGCGCACGCTTGTAATCCCCGCGCTTGGGAGGCGGAGACAGGAGGATCGCGCAGGTTCGAAGCCAGCCGCACTGGCTTAAGAGACCCTGTTTCCAAATAAAAATATAAAATAGGTCTGGGAGTGTAGCTCGGAGGTAGAAGGGCTTCCAGGAACCCCAGTACCACCAAATAATAAAATAATAATAATATAATAATAACAACAACGGATTCCCTAACTGAAGCCACACTGTGTGCTGGGTCCTCCTCCCTACCACACAGTGGGTCATGACCTGGGGCCAGACACCGGTTCTTTTCCTTTTTCTTCCTCTCCCATCACCGATACTGAGGAATAAATGTAGGGGTACTCTATCAGTGAGCTGCACCCTCAGCCCTTTCTTTTTTCTTTATCATTTACTTTGTGGTACTGGGGACTGACCCCACGGGCGTTCTACCTCTGAGCTACATCCCCAGCCCCATCTTACTTATCTCAGGGCAGGGTCTCACTGCGTGCTGAGCGCCTTGCTGAGCTGCTGCGCCTGGCCATGAAGCCAGTCTCCCTGTCTCAGCCTCTCAAGTACTAGGATTACAGGCATCTACGACCACACCCAGCTCTTTGTATTTCTTTTTTTTTTCTTTTTTTTTTTTTTTGGTGGTACTGGTATGGAACCCAGAGGCTTTCTACCTCCTGGCTATATTCCCAAACCCATTTTCTGTTTTATTTGGAAACAGGGTCTCACTAAGTTGCTGAGAGCCTCACTAAGTAGCTGAGGCTGGCTTTGAACCTGCACGATCCTCCTGTCTCAGCCTCCCAAGCGCGGGGATTACAAGCGTGCGCCACCACGCCCGGCTTTGTATTTCATTTTATTTTGAGACAGGATCTCACTAAGTTGCTGAGGCTGGCCTGGAACTTGCAGTCCTGCTGGAATTGAAGGTTTGAGGATATGGGTTCATTCGTGTGCGTGCGTGTGTGTGTGTGTGTGTGTGTGTGTGTGTGTGTGTGTGTGTGTTATTGGGAGTTGAACCCAGGGGCATTCTACCTCTGAGCTATACCACCAGACGGATTTTA
The DNA here is from genome assembly GCF_963383645.1 of Muscardinus avellanarius. Classification (NCBI taxonomy): domain Eukaryota; kingdom Metazoa; phylum Chordata; class Mammalia; order Rodentia; family Gliridae; genus Muscardinus; species Muscardinus avellanarius. The sequence goes on from NC_137804.1 coordinate 41,990,252, forward strand.
ATTTTTATGTAGAAATGGTCTAAGTTGCAGAGAGCCTCACTAAGCAGCTGAGGCTGGCCCTAAACCTGTGAGCCTCCTGTCTCAACCTCCCAAGTACTGGGATTAAAGGCTGCACCACTGCGCTGGGCAGCATGGGTTAATTCCGGCTGCCTTGGGTCATTTCTCTCTTGCACCTAAGGGGACCAGAGCCCTTTCCCCTGGAGCTGGGCATCGAGAGGCAGGCCCACCTGATGTAACCCACTTGTGGCCGGTGCTGCAGGAACCAGCGGTAGGACGTCTTGTCCTTCCAGCCCACATTACGGGGGTCCTTCCACAGCAGCCGCACCTGGGACTGCGTGTCCCCTGTGTGCCACAGCGCGTTCCGCAGCTGCTCCCCAGGGCCTGTGGAGGACTTCACAGCCTGTCATTGCCCGGGGAGAGGCAGTCAGAGGCTGTACAGGGTTCCAGAGCCTCCCAGAACCCTGCCTGGAGGGACAGATGGGGAGCTGTGGGTCACAGAAGAGCGGCGGAGCCCTCGGGGACAGGAGACCCACAGGAAGCCTTCGTGGGGGCCAATTGGGGCTCATGGGTGGGTCATGGGTATCAGCAGTGGTCTTGAGACTGGAGAATTTGTGTCTGTGGACAGGTTAGGGGGTCTGCAGGAGTTAGGGGGTCTGCAGGAGGAATTGGTGACCTGGAGATTTGGGGTGCCTGTGGATAAACTAGGATCCTGAAAACATGGGGGATTTGCTGGAGGGTTTCAGCTACATACAGAGGCCTGAGGAATCCGCAGGAGGATTGGGAGCCTCAGGGAAATCTAGAGCTCTGAGAAATTTTGTCTTCAGGGAAATTTTAGGGTCCCAAGGGGAGGCTGGGGGACCCTGGGAGCGTTTGAGGGCTCATGGGAGGAACCAGAAAGAGTCGGGGCCTTGGCAACCCGGGTGAGTGAGGGGCTCTGGGTTGTGTAGGACACTGTGGGGCTGTAGGGTGGACAGGACCTTGAGCTGGATGCCAGGCTCAGCCACCGCACGGAAGGGGTTCGCCTGCCAGTATGTCTGCTCCATCTGTTTCCACATGACCACATAAAAACTCGAGCTGTCCTGATAGCCGAAGATGAAGCCAGCGTAATCGTCATCTGTGGCTGTGTTCACGTGGAATGTGCCCTCGAAGTCCACTCCGTTGAAGGCTGTGTAGCCTGTGAAGTGGTATGCAAGGGGACTTCAGAACGCTGGAGTCCTGGCCCCACCACAGTCCAAGCCCAGCCCTACCAGAGTCCAACCCACTCAGAGCCAAGGCCACGCCCCCAACCACCACGGGCCCCACCCTCAGAGCCCAGAGCCAACCAGACCCAGTCTAGATCTCCCCTGGCCCCGCCCCTCCAAAGTCCAAGCCCCCACTGGCCATGCCCCCTCCTGGCCCCGCCCCTCCACAGCCCAACCCACCTACTGGCCTAGACCACGCCCCCAAGTCACCCTTGGCCATGCCCCAGGAGCCCAGCCCCAGCCCAGCCCTCCTGGTCGCTGCCTATCTTGAGTCCCAGGCCAATCATGGCCCTGCCCAGATGGCCCCGCCCCCAGGTCCAGACCACACCCCCAGTTTGCCACCCTCCTGAGCCCAGATCTCTTCTGATTCCACCGCCTAGAGGCCAGACTCACTCTCTAAGCCCAGCACACAGCCCCAATCTACCACTAGCCATCCCCCAGCTCTCCAGGCCACACACCCCCGGCTCCGCCCCGGGCCAGCTCCCGCACTGAGCGGGGCTCCTCGTCTCACCCACAGCCAGGCCAGGATCACTGTTCATGGTCTGCACGATCTCCATGCCCTGGGTAGGTCAAAGAGAGAAGGCCTTAGGGAAGAGGGGGTGGGCAGGCTTCCAGTACCCACCCAGCCCTGCCCAGCCCTGCTCCCACCTGGTTGAGAACCACCCAGTTGGGGTCAATCTGTGCGTCCCCTTCAGGATCTAACACAACCGTCTGGAAGGCCCGGAAGTCGGTGAGGGTGACCTCGGCGTTCTCCGGACACACATCGATCTTGTCTACCACCTTGTCGGCATCGAAGTCCCCCTGGCACGCGTCTCCCACGCCGTCTCCTTGGCAGAGGGAAGACACCCCCCCCCGTGGGCTCAGCCTCGAGACCCTGCCCTGGGGCTGCCACCCTCACCCCACACATGGCCCGCCCCCAGGACCATGCCAGGACATCCCGAACACCAGCCCGCCCCAGGCGTGGCCCACCCACCTGAGGCCTCGCGCCCTGCCCCCGCATACTGTCTGCGTCCTCCTGGCCTGGGTTGGGGACCAGGCGG
>NC_137804.1:43361864-43498619 GCF_963383645.1 Muscardinus avellanarius
GGTACAGTTCAGTGGTAGGATGTCCTGTCTTCAACCGGCAGCCCCATAAACAAATAAATAGGCCACTAAAATAACCCAAGTGGTTAATAAAAAATAGGGCAGGGGGTATATCTCGGAGGTTGAATGCCTTTGGGTTCCATCCTCAGACCCACACAAACACACACACACAAAATAGACCACACAAACCTGTGGTCCCAGCACATGGAAGGCTAAAAAAGGAGGACTGCAGGTCTGAGGCCATCATCAATGTGTTGTCAGACTCTAAGCGATGTAATGATAATTTGTTTCCAAAAATCTAAAGGATGGGGAAGGAGCATGGACTTACAATGTCCTGGGTAAATCCAAAGCCCCACAAACAAACAAACAAGAAAAGAAAGAAAGAAAGAAAGAGAGAGAGAGAGAGAGAAAGAAAGAAAGAAGGCAAGCAAGCAAGCAAGCAAGCAAGCAAGCTGAGCAGGGTAACTAGAGGTAGAAATACTCCTACATCAATTCTCAGGATCATACATATACTCAAAAGATAGACAGAAGTCTTTTTATTCACTCACAGATTATATAAATATTTTTTAAATAAAATCATTTTAATTTTTCCTTTTTTCTTTTTTTTGTATTGGAGATTGAACCCAGAGCCATTCTACTTTCAAAGTTCACCTCCAACACTTTTCACTTTTTATCTTCCAAGGAGGTATTGACAATTCGTACAGACCCTCAGTTGCTGAGGCTGACCAACAAACTGTGATGCTACATCTCAGCCTCCCAAGTCCCGGGACTACAGGTGCTCACCGCCTTACCCAAGGAACTTTACTCTTAAGCACATAACTTATTTCAAGAAATGTCTTTGAGCCAGGCGTGGTGACACACGCTTGTAATGTCAGTACTTGGGAGGCTAGGACAGTAGTACGCATGGGTTCGAAGCCAGCCTTAGCTATTTAGTGAGGCTAGCAGCAACTTAGTGAGACTCTGTTTCAAATTAAAATATAAAAAGGTAGGATGGTAGAAGATCTCTGGGTTCCATTTCCAATGGCAAAAAAAAAAAAAAATCCTTCATCAGAACTCATCATTCTATCCACCCAGATTCAAGCAACAAAATCACCATTATATACACAAATTTTTCTTTTTTTCGGGGTCTGGAGATAGAACCCAGGGGCACTTATCTTTGATCTACATTCCTTGCTCTATTTTTTGTGTGTGTGTTTGTGTGGGTCTGAGGATGGAACCCAAAGGCATTCAACCTCCAAGATATACCCCCTGCCCTATTTTTTATTATTTATTTTGAAACAGGGTCTCACAAAGTTGCAGAGGACTCCACTAAATAGCTGAGGCTGTCCAAGAACTGCGATTCTCCAGTCTCAGCCTCCAAATGCCGAACTACAAGCATGCGCACCACACCAGGCTCTCCTTTTTTTAAAAAAATTCTTTATTTTGAAATAAGGTCTCACTAAGTTGCAAAGGGCTTCACTAAGTAGCTGAGGCTGTATGCGAACCACAATCCTCTGGTCTCAGCCTCCCCAATGCTGGGATTACAAATGTACACTACAATGCCCCACACATGCAAATCTTGAAAATTTTTCTTAGATGGTGAAGAAAAATGCTATTTTATAAAAAGAAGATTCTACAATGAAAGCCAAATGGAAGCTTGCAGCCTCACCCACATCTCTCAAGAGAACATCAGAAGGTCACACAACTTCCTAAGCTGAGATACAGACCACTCTCACTGTGCAGCTGCAGACAGGTTGGTCATGAGCAGGGAGGAGGGGAAGGAACCTGAGCAGCCAGGAAACCAAATTCTGGGACCTTATTAACCTTACACTCCCCAAACACTCACCTATAGTCAGGTGTAAGTTCTGACCTGTGGTATCCTTCTGACTCCCAACATGTGGGGTTTGCTGCACACCAACCGATTCTCCAACACCAACTGGGTGTCCCATCATTCAATGCTGACACCTTTCAGAGTTTACAGTCCTGACAAGTGTAGGGCTTAGATGGACCCCATTATCCCTGCTGGAGATGCCGGACGAAAGTGTGTGTTTGCTCTGACTGGTCTCCAGACCCCATCCAGAAATTATAGAAGGGCAGCACCTTGAGTCACTCTGTTAGTATAATTCAGATATTATATAAAAGGGGCTTTTCATAAGCAAAGACATTCTGTTCCTGGAATTCCCAAGGGTTTTAAGGATCTCTGTGCTAGAATCTGGAACAAAGACCAGATTATTATTATTAATAGTATTAGTATTGTTTTATCATTATTATAGTACACACCTAAAGAAACACACAAATTCTCAGTAAATAGCAGTGATTAAAGATCACAAAGTCAGGTGTGGTGGTGAACCCTTGCAATCCCAGTACCTTGGAGGCCAAGACAGGAGGATTCCGCATCATGGAAGCCAGCCTCAGCAACTTAGGGAGACCCTGTTTCCAAAGAAAATATTTAAAAAACTGAGCTGGGAATGTAGCCCAGAGGTGGATTTCCCTTGAGTTCCATACCCAGTACTACCAAAAAATAGACTCCCACATCTAGTGCTTTATTGGTCTGGAGAAACATCCAGCTATATGCAACACATTACCTATTATACTTAGAGGATGTCCTGGGTTTTTTTGTTTTTCTGGTTTCTTTTTTGGTGGTACAGGGGGTAGAACCCAGAGGCTTTCTACCTCTGGACTATACTCCCAGACCTATTTTGTATTTTATTTGGAAACAGGGTCTCACTAAGTTGCTGAGATCCTCACTAAGTAGCCGAGGCTGGTTTCAAATCTGTGCGATCCTCCTGTCTCAGCCTCCCAAGGATGTCCTGTTTTTATCTTATTGTCATAAGGCAAGACAAGCACATTTCAAATTCCCACTTTTTTCCTAAAAAATAATTAACTGTCAGAAAAAAAAAAAACTTTAAGCAAGTTTTCTGTTTTTTTCCTTCCTCCAGGCCTCTAATCTTTGATTTACCTTTAGCCTGAGCCAGCACACAACCCTTCTTTATTGTCATGCTAACAAGTTGGGATCAGGAAAAGCCTTCTCAGGTCTAGGGTCTGATGTCACCACCCCATCCTCCTTTCCAACTTCTCTCTACTCCTGCTGGCTGCTACCCCAAAAGCAAAGTCCTCTCTGCCCACACACTGAGAAGTCTGTAGCCTTACATTTGAAACTTTCCCCTCCTCACACGTTACTTTCTAAGTCACATTCTTTTATCTCTCTTTCATCTTCTCCTCTTTCCTGTTTGAGAGGACAACCATCTCCCTCCATTTCCACCCCAGCCACGGGTGCACGTGCACCTCTTGAGGTAAGCTGGTGATATGGGACAGACTCTGGATATTTACAGATTTACTGGAATCCTGAGGAGAACAGGGCTTATGTACAGGCTGGGGACTGAGGACAGGCTTCCAGACAGCAGAGAACTTGGAGAATGTGGTCAGCCTGGTGAGGCAGGAGGGATAGAGACCCAATCCCTAGTTCCTACCACACAGGCACCCAATGCTCTGCCACCAGTGCACAACCCGTGATTCCAGGGCTGCAGGCCCAGATGCCACAGGGCTCTTGGTTGCCTGGGTCACTGCAAGCACAGAAAGCCTACCCAGCACCACCAATGGCCCAGCTGCACCCCTAAGCCAGGGACCCACAGCAGCCTCCAGGGCTGACAGGAGGCCGCTCCCCACCACCTCATCAGTCCCTCCTTACCCAAAACATGGCTCCCCCACATTTCACCACTTCCTGTTTCTGGGTGGCTCGGGATTTTGCCTACAGTTATGGTGGCAGAGTCTGTCACAGCGCCCAGGAGGCTGAAGCACTGATCAGTGATCTCAGCAGCTGAAAGGAGTCCCCAGTATGGCGGATTTGAACTGTAAAATCCACTTAAATGTGTTGTCGCAGGCCCTGCAGCCTGTGCACCTCACTGGAGAGCTCACACCGGGCCTGAATCCTCTGGTTGGACAGTGAGTTAGGTGTGGCACCCCAAGAACTAAGTGACTAGGAGAAGAACCACACTGAGCTCAATCTCCACTACTCAAACAAACCCATACACATACACACATCCACCCTAAAAGGTAAAGGCTCCGAGAGAGAAGGGCAGCCCTCTCAGGAAGGCAGAAAACAACCAGGCACGTTGGCCTGCACCTGTATTCCCAGTACTTGGAGTCTGAGACAATGGGATCCAGGTTTAAGGTCAGCCTCCGCAGTTTAGTGAGGCCCTCATCAACTTACTAAGACTCTGTTCCAAAAATTAAAAATAGCCTGGCGTGGTGGCGCACGCTTGTAATCCCAGCATTTGGGAGGCTGAGACATAGGATCTCATTTCAGGGACGGCCTCAGCTACTTAGTGTGGCCATTGGAGTCAATCTACAATACGCCCTCCCCCCGCCAAACATCAGCAGCCCTGGACGGTATTGGGGAGACTGAAAGGAGGATTCCAAATTCAAAGCCAACTCCAGAACTTTAATGGGACCCTCAGCAACTCAGAAAGACCCTGTTTCGTAATATATAATTTTAATCGGGTCTCCCCGCGACCCTGGTGGCCACCGCGCGGTCAGGGCCACGGGCCGTGCCGAGCTGCAGAGAGGCCCCGGCACCGCAGGGGAAGCCGCCGCCGCCGCCAGCCGCCCTCATCGCCGCCCGCGGACTCGCCTCACTCACCATGGCGCCGACGGGCCGCGTCCCCCAAGGCCTTTGGAGGTCCCGGGGCTAGACCGAACAACCTGCTTGCTCCGCAGGAAGACAGACAGGAAGGCACATGGTGCACCAAGCGGAAGTTCTGGAAGCTTGAAGAGCCCGCCCTGCGCTCCTGATTGGAGAGCTAGAGAGCCCGCCCTTGCGCTCTTGATTGGCCAAGAATGCAAGCCCCACCGAGGCACCTCTTCAGGGACATGGCTTCAGATGGAATGCTAAGTGACTGCAGCAAGGCTCCCAAATTGGGAACTGAAGAAGGAAAGAAGTCTATCCCCGGGGTACAGGGTGTCTCCACCAAGGAGCAGGTAGCTCAAAGCCAGATACTCTATTTGGGAGTCCAAATTTCCCATCAATCAAAGGCCATCACATTAGACCACAAAGCCCTTATTAAAACTCTCCCGTGCCCCAAAACCAAGACGAAATTCTCTCCTTCTTGAGAGAGGCCAGATATTTTTGAGCATGGATCTCTAATATTTCACTCTAAGCAAATCCCCTATTGAGGTTCCAAAGGGGTTTACACATGGTCCCCCTGATGACATCCATCCATCCTTCCAAACCTTACAACAGGCGTTAACCTGGGCCACAGCTCTTCATCTTCCTAACCTGCAACAACCATTCATGCTGTCAGTTCTTGAAAATTTATGCCTGGAGCTGGGCGTGGTCGCGCCAGCTTGTAATCCCTGAGTTTGGGAGGCTGAGGTAGGAGGATCACACAGGTTGAAGCCACTTAGTGCGGCTCTCAGCAATTAGTGAGACCCTGTTTCTAAATAAAATATAAAATAGGTCTGGGAGTGCAGTCCAGAGGTAGAACGCCTCTGGGTTCCACCCCCAGTACCACACACACACACACACACACACACACACACACACACACACAAAATCCAGGCCTGGCACTAGGAGTCCTGGAACAGTTCGAGGCTTCCATCTTTGCTCCTGTCTCCTACCGTTCCAAACAGCTGAACCTAACTGTCCAGGGCTGGGCACCCTGCCTCTGGGCCCTCGCGGCAGCTCGTGTGCTCCTACCTAAAGCAACACAGTTAACTTTTGGTGCACAACTTTCTGTCTCCTCACCACATCACTTAAGGGACTACCCACCTGTAAGGCCCCTCAGACTCCTCCCCCTGGCCGTGTCCTCTCCCTATTGCTAACTTTCCATCATGACCCTTCTATATCCTTTCAGCCCTGTTCTGCCCTACACCCGGCAACGTTGCTCCCGGTCTCTGTGAATCCCCCTTCTCAAGATTGTGTGGAAACTGTACCAGTTTTGGGAAGAGGCTTCAACATGTATTCATGTACCAGTACTGGAAAAGATTTTCAATTTTTCAAATATATGTTTTGGTGGAAATAAGCCAGGAGCTTCAGAAAAAGAAGTTCTATCTAAACTCTCTTTAGACCTCTACCTAGGTTGGACCCAATTACTTCCTCTAGAGCTGTTTAGACTCATGCTTGTTCCAAAACAGCCATCTCTCCTTTCCCCCCTTTGAAATCATGTTTGGACATCCAGCACTCCTGCCTGGTCTCTCCAGTTGTGGGACCCTGGCCAAAAAACATGATACACCCGCTCCTTTCCTTCAGTAGACAGGACCTCTGGAAACATCAGGACTATCTCCTTCCAGTTCCAGATAAACATCCCCTTTCATTTCCATTAACACCCAGTTCTTGGGTCTATTTGTGTCCCCATCAGGACTCAGAAACACGCCCCCTTAAAACTAAGTGGCTAGGCCCCCTCCAGGCTGTGCTGTGCACACCCTTGGCAGCCAAGTTTCGAGGGGCCTCCGGAAAGTTGACTTGTTGGATTCATATCTCTAGGCTCAAACCGACCACTCGCTGGACAACAGACTCCTCCAAAAAGGAGTCCCCAAAACCCTAGTACCTCTATTGCCTCACCTTCAAACCCTCTTCAACTCTGGCTTTATTGTTCTCTGACTCCCCCACCCCCTCCAAATAAACATGATCCTTCTCCTTATAATCTTCTCCATACACTTCTATGTCCTTTCTGATCCTTCACCTCTGTTTCCGTAATACCTATTCAGCATTTCAAAAACATATAATTCTAACGGTTAGACCTACACTAACATTGCAGAACAAAAAAGTGTCCCTGAAACACCTCGGTGGTCCACGTTCCTTTTACTCTAACCACTGTAGAAAAGTCCCACTTCCTTGTTTGCTTCAAATGAACAACTGTGACAACTACTAAGATTTAGGCAGAACAAAATTTTCTGTCCCTAAAGCTATCAGCCAAGATCTGCAGCCAGGATTGACCTTGGTCAGCTAAGAATTGGCTGTTAGCACAGCTGAATACTGACTATTAAATCCCAAATACCGACGGGCCTGGTACTGCATTATTGTAATCCCAGCATTTGGGAGGCTGAGACCTGATGATCACAGTTCCCAGACAGCCTCAGCTACTTTGTGAGGCTCTCTGCAACATAGTGAGACCCTGTTTTAAAATAAAGAATAAAAATCAGGGTAGAGGGTGTAGCTCGAAGATCAAATGTCCCTGGGTTCCATCCCCAGACCCGTAAATAATAATAATAATAATAATAATAATAATAATAATAATGATGATGATACCCAAATAACTGCACTTTAAAGTTTAGACTGCAGGGCTTGGTGGCGCAGCTTGTAATCCCTGCACTTGGGACATGAAGACAAGAAGCTCCAACATGTTCAAGCCAGCCTCGCTGGCTTTAGAGACCCTGTTTCCAAATAAAATATAAAAAATAGAGGCCGGGCGTGGTGGCACACGCTTGTAATCCCCGCGCTTGGGAGGCAGAGACAGGAGGATCGCGCAGGTTCGAAGCCAGCCGCGCGCGCTGGCTTAGGAGACCCTGTTTCCAAATAAAAATGTAAAAATTGGTCTGGGAGTGTAGCCCGGAGATAGAAGGGCTTCCAGGAACCCCAGTACCACCAAAATATATATATATATATATATATATATATATAAAATAGGTCTGGGAGGGTAGCCCGGAGGTAGAAGGGTTCCATCCCCAGTACCACTGTGGAAGCAGATGAGACTCCATTTTGCCTACCGGACACAACCCCCTCTTGTTTCAAGCAGCTAATCTAAAATTTAACCTTGCACCTCTAGGAACTCATTACAGCTGGAGAACCACTCCCCTGCCCTATGCTAAAGGCTTATCTCCTACCAGAAATTCCTGTGTCCCTCTCCTCCACCCTCTGATCTTGGGTGGAGCCTAACCCAGCACCTTACCCCTTGGACACACTAACTTACTAGTTTCAGCTTCTGTAAACCTGTTGCTTATTCCTCATGAGCCCTCCACCCCAGTCAGTCAGCACGCCCCTCTGGTCTGATTTTAGACTGAGGGCTCCACCACTGACCAGCTAGTAAAGGCTTCAATTAACACATTTCCCTTGGACTTCCACTGTTGGTTACATTGTTGATTGGGCTGCCATCCTTGAAGATATGTGGCTACAAGGTACCTTTTCCGAATTTACTCGTTTTGAAACTTTTGCCTTTGGCGCCTGGGTCCTTCGAGTCCTAGTTGGACTCCTAGTCACTTTGAGACCAAACTTTCTTCCCATTAACAAGCAGCCAGATGGATCAACGATGCCCCATTTCCACAACCAAAACAAAAAGGGAGGAATGTTAGATGAATTAAGTTCTTACTTCAGAAACCCCCCATGAGCTAAATTTCCTGACAGGCTCTGGTCTGACTCGTTAAGCTCCCATCCCCCTCCAACCTTACCTGGTCACTTACCTGGGAGAACTGCCCCCTCCTGGTGCCCCTTGGCCAATCAGTGAAAGGGATATTTCCTCCTGCTGACCCTGAGCCAATTTCCTGGATACATGACCCCCTCCCATGGGACTCTAGCCAATTAGTTCCAGGGCATTTCACCTAGCCTATTAGCCCCCAATCCTTATCCCCAGGTCCTCAGGTGTACCCAGGTATGCAGGTATGCAAAAGAGCACAGCTGACAAGGAACCAGGTGAGACTAATATCCCTGATGCAACTCTGAACTGCTATTGGTCCGGTGACAGCTTCACATTCTTCCCTGTCAGCTACATTGGAAGATGGGGGTGTGGTTAGCAACTGCAATCTCTTCAGAGATGCTAATTTTGCAAAGAAATATAAGTCCAAACCAGAATGCAAAATGGTGGTTCAAACTACTTCTTTGATAGAAAAAAACACAAATATACTCTCACAAGGGGACTATCAGATCAACCTGTGGGATGTCTCTCAGGAAGTCAAGCACAGTTGAAAATGACTGGCAGAGCTAGAGAAGATGATGAGAGGCGTCCCAGTCAAGTCTTTCCTGGTAGGGAAATCTTCCTGGAAGATCTGGGGCTCTTTCTGGAGCAGCAGTGGGAGACTCCTTTCTGGCCAGAGGAGATGAATCCAAGGGAGGGGCTGACCACAGAGGGAGCCTCAGGCCACAGGTCATGACCAATGTGGAATGTGAAGCTGAGGGATGGCAAATGCTCTGTAAGGCTGGAGCTTCCTGTGAGGACAGGGGGAGGGGGAGGGGGAGACACCTGTGCCAGGCAGTTGGGAGTGGGTCCAAACACTTGGCAGGCTGAGAACTAGCTGGAGGGCAGCCTGGTGAAAGCCTCACATTGCTGGTTGAAGAGGTTCACCACTCAGTGGGACCCACTTGGGGTGAAGGCTGGTACTGAGATGGGTGGAACACAAGGGACCTTTGGGGTTCTAAGAGGTGCACTCAGTCTAGCACCTGTCTCAGGTTCCTAAACCATCATGTTAGGGAAGGACAAGGGCTGCAGCTCAGCAGCATAAAGAGAAAGATTTAGTGCAAATCCAGGGTGATTCTCTGCAGAACAGAGTCACCCATACAGTCCAGTGTGGGCATTTTTATGGGGTGAGGACAGGTCAGTTCATAGAAAGAAGACTAATATAGAAGACCACTAATATAAACTGAAGACAAAAAACATAGATAGTATTAATGATACAGATAAAATTGAACTGAGGACCAATATAGATAGATGCTGATTTGGGTGAATCTTGTGCAGTTTTCAACCCTTCATTAGCATTTCAGGTCACTGAGTGACGAGTTTGCAGTTGGACAGTGTAAACATCAATATCAGGCACTCTCTAGGAGGGTCTAGTGGAAAGTCTGCTACACGTATAGAGGAGCTTGTTCTGGTCGTTTTCCTGTTGCATTAGCTCACAGATAGGGAAAATATTTTTTTCTGCATGTTGTGGCAGGCTGTGTCTTCAGTGTCAGATCTCCATTGGCACTAGTGTTATGCCATGGACCTCCTAGACCTTCAGTAGGACGATGGAAACGCATCATTTATCCCCCCCTCCGTGTGTGTGTGTGTGTGTGTGTGTGTGTGTGTGTGTGTGTGTGTTTAATGGGGAATGAACCCAGAGGTATTGGAGAGCACAGTCAAAACCTGAGGTTGCTTAGGCTTCCTCTTACTTTCTGATGAAGGCCCCTATTGTATGAAAAGCAACTAATCATGTTCTTGAAGACTGCCCGCTCCCACTTTTGTTCTGATTTGCTGTATAACCTGAACTGGGGCTGATCATGGCGCAGAGGTCTCTTCCTGAACTCTCTTGTACTCAGCCCTCTGTCACTGAGTCGATGAGGAAGCCTCATCTGTGAGTTCAACCTGCCCCCCTGAACAAAGGCATATCTTGCTCCCTCCCCCAGGACCTCACTTCCAGAGCACATCTCCCCAGGCTTGATGGAGTCTGCAGGGTCCAGAACCCTGGTTGAATGCTTCAGCATGAGAGGTTCAGGTTCAGGCTGGTCCACACCCAGCCTTGTGAGGGCCTGGGTCCCCACGGGAATGGCCTGGAGTGGATGGGACTCCCACGCACACGGGAAAAGCTGTCTGCTGGGAAGGGCCAGTGGCTGGGCTTGTGGGATGGGTTTTCTTACTGCCCTCTGCATTGAAGCAGATCTTAAGCCCCGAGAACCTGCCCTCACAGAAGAACCGCAAGAGAAGCTGAAAGCAAAGCAGCAGCTGCCAGGCACTGTAAAAGACCAGACATCTGCTGGAGGAGGAATGCATGGAACAACAGTGGCTTCCTCACTCCAGAGAGGGAAAGGAGTAGGAGTCAGAGCAGCACAAGATGAGGGAGAAGAGGACACCCCAAAGCTGCCTGAGGGAGACCCACTGCAGGCAAGGGTCTTACTGATGAGCTATAATGACCTATGCTGTGTGGGCATTTGTTACTACCACTGATTCCTCCCAATGGAAAAAAGCTATGTCCTTGTGGTCTCTGGCATGAGAAAACACACCCTAGCAAAAAGGATGCTTTCTTATGTTGGGTGAAATAGAAATGGCATCCAAAACTATTAGCAATGTAAGCATGAAGACTACAATTTGCAGGATGGAAAGACCTTAAATTGTAAGAATGTGATAATAATGACACGATGTCAAAGGAAAAATGTGGCAAATTCAAACATTACCATAGCATTAGGATTGGATATCTGTAGTTCCCTTTTTCCTGGCATTACTGGGGAAGGAACCCAGGGTTGCTCTACCTCTAAACTATACCCACGCCCAGCTTTCTTTATATTTTAAACAGTGTGTAAGTTGTTGAAGGCCTTGCTAATTTGCTGTGGCTGGCCTTGAAACTGTAATCCTCCAGTCTCCCACACACAGGCATTACAGGTGTGCCACATCATGCCTGCCTTTCAGATCTCTTCTCAGCCAATGAAAAAAGATATTTGTTCATCTAAGAGTTCTTCAATATTAAAAAGCTTTAGAGGGGTGTGGAGACACACCCTTGTAATACCAGCATTTGGGGGGCTGAGACCAGAAGATCACGGGTTGCGGACAGCCTCAGGTATTTAGTGAGGCCTTCTGCAACTCAGTGAGACCCGGTTTCAAAATAAATAAAAAATAGGGCAGGGGCTGTAGCTTGGAGGTTGAATGCCCCGTAATTTTGCCAGCTGGCACCGGCACTTTGCAACTCAATGAGAACTTGTTTCAAAAATTAAAAAGAAGCCAGGCGTAGTGGCACACGCTTGTAATCCCCACGCTTGGGAGGCTGAGACAGGAGGGTCACATAGGTTTGAAAACAGCCTCAGCTACTTAGTGAGGCTCTCAGCAAGTTAGTGAGACCCTGTTACTAAATAAAATATAAAATAGGTCTGGGAGTATAGCCCGGAGGTAGAAAGCCTCTGGGTTCCACCCCCAGTATTACCCCCCCCAAAAAATATATATATAGTCATTAAAATAATAAAATATAGTAAAATAAAAAAATTAAAAAGAATTAAAAAGAGAAAAAAGGAAATGATTAAGGAAAGTGGGGATAGGAAATAGTTGTCCTGGACACTGTGACACACCAGCATGCATTGCAAGTAAAGCAGGTCTAGAGTCCACTTCAAGGACAACAGACCATTGGTTCAGAAGGGAGGCCTTACACTTGCAGCACACAACAGTGGAACACAAGAACAACACGTGTGCAAATGGACACATGTGATAAGAATTCTCAAGTCAGGCATGGTGGTGCATGCTGGTAATCCCAAAATTTGGGAAGCTGAGACAGGAGGATCACAATTCGCAGACAGCCTCAGCTACTTAGGCCATTTGCAACTCAGTGAGACCCTATTTAAAAATAAAGAATAAAAAATAGGACTGAGTGTGTCTCTCAGAGGTAGAATGATCCTGGGTTCCACTCCTTGTACCAAAAAAAAAAAATCATGCAAATGAAGTCAAGCCTGCTGGCATCTGCCTTCAATTCCTGTACTTGGGAAGCTGAGAAAGGAAGGTCACAGGTTCAAGGAGCGCCTTGGCAAGTACTGAGACTCATCAACCTTTGAAAGGGATTTCAAAAGGGATTTTGAAATCCCTTTTCAAAATGAAAATTTAAAATTAGGGCTGGGAGAAGTCAGTTCAATATCCACTGCAAGAAAAAGAATTTGTGTAGATAGAAATGTACTTTAGAGCTGGGCTTGGTGGCGCATGCTTGTAATCCCAGCAATTGGGGGGCTAAAACAGAATGAGAGCATTTTCAGAGGCGTGACTCTGACACTTGGAGTCAATGCTTTATTTTCATATGCTTTTACATAAAGTATTTGGTATCAACAACTTTGGGTAAAACATGTCCTCAGCACACCTGGACACAACCAACTTTAACTTGTGGCAAAACATTTTCTATTACCTGGGTACATTTTGTGCTTTATCTGGAACAATTCAACTTGACCCAGTGAGCACATATCCCAATAGCATGGTCTGAAAACACACCCATAATTATCCAAATGAACGCCACACAATTCATTCTGGCTACCTAGCCACAAATACCAATTCTATTCTAATTACTAATATGCCAGTATTGGCAAAGGGCTTCAAATGTATTTTAAAATAGCTTTGGATGGGCGATGTGGGGCAGCTTACAATAGCCGCGCTTGGGAGGCGGAGACAGGAGAATCGTGCAGGTTGAAAGCCAGCCTTGCTAGCATAAAAGACCCTGTTTCCAAATAAAAAACTTAAAAAATAGGTCTGTGAGTATAGCCAAGAGGTAGAAGGGTTCCATCCCCTGTACCACCAAAAAGATAAAAAAAAAACTTTGATATCAATGTGCCAGTATTGGGAAATGTCTTCAAAATATATTTGAAAATAAGTTTGGGATTAGAAAGCTAGAGATTGAAGCCGGGTGTGGAGGTGCATGCTCCTATCTCAGCATTTGGGAGGCTGAGAAAAGAGGATCACTGTTTGCAGACAGCCTCAGCTACTTAGTGAGACCATTTTCAACTCAGTGAGACCTTGTTTCAAAATAGAGAATAAAAAATAAAGCTGGGCATGTAGCTCTGAGGTAGAATGTCTCTGGGTACGAAAAAGAAAGAAAGAAAGAAAGAAAGAAAGAAAGAAAGAAAGAAAGAAAGAAAGAAAGAAAGAAAGAAAGAAGGAAAGAAAAAGAGGCCGGGCGTGGTGGCGTAGGCTTGTAATCCCCGCACTTGGGAGGCAGAGACAGGAGGATCGTGCAGTTTCAAAGCCAGCCTCGCTGGCTTAGGAGACCTTGTTTCCAAATAAAAATATAAATAGGTCTGGAAGTGTAGCCTGGAGGTAGACGGTCTTCCAGGAACCCCAGTACCACCAAGAAAGAAAGAAAGGAAGGTAGGAAGGAAGGAAGGAAGGAAGGAAGGAAGGAAGGAAGGAAGGTAAAGAAAGTAGAAAAGGGGGGAAAAAGCTAGGGCTTGGAGTCAGGGCAGGAACTCACACATGGAAGGGACCCTGCAGAGTTCCAGACACCAAGGATGATTAGCAAAAAAGAGGGAGCCTAGGGTCTTTAACATTTCTAAGACAAGCAAAATTCCCAGGGGATGTGGGTGGGATGCCATAAGACTTCAAGAGATCCCAGACTCAGACAATCAATGAACACAATGGACTCTGCAAGGCACATTCAAATCTAAGGGTAACCAAAAGTACGAAAAACATGGGGTTTTCCATAAAGAAGAACCAAAAGATTATAAAAAAATATTTAAAGGATGAAAGCATTTTACTTTTATATTTCATATTTCAAGATATAGTGTATATATTTTATTTTCTTCTAAGATCTATCTAATTATCTCCTCAAGAAGTTCTTTTAAGCTGGGCATGGGCACTTGGGAGGCTGAGACAGGAGGATCGCACAAGTTAGAAGCCAGGCTCAGCTACTTATTGAGGCTCTGAAGCAAATTAGTGACACCCTCTTTCCAGAGGTAGAAAGCCACTGGGTTCCACCCCCAGTACCACCAAAATAAAAAACACAACACCCCAAAAAACTTTCTATCTATTCTCTGTCCTGTATCATTCCTATACAGGGTAGTAGAGGGGCAATGTATTGGTTAGCTCAGGCCCCTCTCAAGTGGCAACCATGGATGATCTTTGATCAGATAAGCTGGCCCAATTAAGTTTGCAGGCATCAGGTGAGGTTTTTTCTCAAAGGACTCGGCATCTATAAACAACAGTAATTGTTTCCATTTCTACTAGACAGATTCTTTCCATTTGGGATTTTATGAATTTCTGAGCAATTCCCTGGTTTAATGCCCTTTTTCTTATAACATCTTCATATGCAAAGAACAATATGTCTCACTGAGACCACCCAGATCGTTTGGCTTGATTAATAATCCAGTTAGAGCACAAAATACAAAACAGGGTCAATGTGAGCATTGCTACAGACTTGCTCAGTCGGGAATAATAAATCCAGCACTAAATATGCTCGAGATCAATTTTCTCAGAAAGATGGGCAAAGGATTCGGGTGCAGTTCTGCAGCCACTTAACTGCAGCGATTCTTTCCCTTTTATGAAATAAATTCCTTTTAAGTTCCTCTTCACTGCGCTAAAGGTGAAAGAATCTGACGTGGACAAAAGCTTCTTGAGCGATTGACACTTTATTACAAGTACCCAGAAAATTTATATCCTTCACCAGTGAGATTGATAGTAAAAAAAAAGAAATGAGTGTAACCACCATAAATCAATGGTGAAGGACATGTGTTACTGGAGATGGAACCCAGAACTTTCTATCTCCGGGCTACACTCCTAGACCTATTTTATATTTTATTTGGAAACAGGGTCTCACTAAGTTGCAGAGGGCCTCACCTAGTAAATATGGCTGGCTTTAAACCTGTGATCTAGCCAGGCATGGTGGTGCATGCCTGTAATCTCACCCTGGGGAGGCTGACACAAGAGGATCGCACAGGTTCAAAGCTAGCCTCATCTAATTAGTGAGGCTCTCAGCAACTTGGTGAGACCCTGTTTCCAAATAAAATATAAAATAGGTCTGGGAGTATAGACCGGAGGTAGAAAGCCTCTGGGTTCCAACACCAGGTCCATCAAACAAACAAACAAACAAACAACCTGTGATCCTTCTGTCTCAGCATCCAAATGCTGGGATTATAAACTTGCGCCACCATCCCAGCTTATTCTTTTATTTTAAAACATGGTCTCACTCAGTTGCAAAGAACCTCACTATGTACCTGAGGCTGTCTGCAAACTGTAATTCTACTGTCTCAGCCCTCCAAATGCTGGGATTACAATGTGTGCCAACATGCCTGGCTAACCACAATAATTAAGAACTACATAATAATCGAGTCTACTGAAATACTGCAAGCAAATCTCAATTTACTTAAGATCAACAAGTTATATTAAAAAGAAAAATAAAATTTATGACCTGATTAATTATAAAAGATTCTACATATTAAACTCACAATTTATTAAAGAAAAATAAAAAATTAGGTCCTTTGTCAGTTAACTGTAGAAAAAATGCTTAGTCCTGAGATTTATGCTGAGACACTGATAAACAATATAGTCATAAGTTTAGATCATTTCTTCCACCTTGTTTTTTTTCTGGATTATTCCAAACAAGTTATTTGCATTGAACTCTTCAAATAACTTGTCTTTAGAGGATTACACTACATGGCAAATTTTCAAAGAGTTTGAACACTATTTGTTGCAACAGAATACTCACTTCTAGTTTTCACAGTAGTAAGGTTTTAATCTACTGTGCAACTAAGTGTTGAACTAAAGACTCTGCACATCTCCTTTAATCACGGTTTCTCCCCACACTGTGTTCTTTCCCATCTGTGAATTGGTACAGATTGCTAAGGGCATCCCCCAAGATTTATACTGACAGGTGCACTCTCAATGGCACATTCCTCTATGGCAGGGAAGGCTGTCTGGAGTGTATATTGGGAATTACTCTTCTGTGTGGGTTCCTTCATGTCTGTACAAGGAACTAGATATCCCGAAGGCATTCCACATGGCTTACATATGTAAGGCTCCTGCATTGGAGGATGACTGGAAGAACTAAAGGCTGTCCCACACTGCTTTCTCAGTTTCCTCCCATGTGACTCCTTTCATGGTTTCTGAGAGAACGAGGATCAGAGTAAGCTTTTCCACATAGATTACACAGTTAAGGTTTCTCTCTAGTATGAGTCCATTCATGTCTCTTAATACTTTTGGAATAATTAAAGGCTTTCTCACATTACTTACATACATAGGGTTTCCCTCCAGTGTGACTCCTTTGATGGATTTTGAGAAGGATAAGCGTACACTTTCCCACATTGCTTACATATATAGGGTTTCTCACCCATATGAATTCGCTCATGTGTCTGAAGGTGATGGTGAAGTCTAAAGCCTTTCCCACATTGCTTACATACATAGGCTTTCTCCCCAGTGTGAATTCGTTCATGTGTCCGAAGGTGACTGGAAGATCTAAAGGCTTTCCCACATTGCTTACATACATAGGGTTTCTCCCCAGTGTGACTCCTTTCATGCATTTTGAAAGAAGTGTATGCTTTTCCACATTCCTTACATACTCTCCAGAGTGAATCTTCTCATGTCTTCTGAGAGAATTAAGAGCATAGTAGGCTTTCCCACATCATTTACAAACATAAAGCTTCTCTCCACTGTGAATTCTTCCATGGATTTTAACGTAATGGGAACTACTGAAGGTTTTCCCACATTGCTCACACTCATGGTGCTGGTCTCCACGGTGACTCCCTTTATCCTTCAGAAAGCTCTTGGGAGAACTGAAGGCTTCCTCCTGTTCTTTGGATAGACCAGGTTTCTCTCCATATTTCAAAGGCACACATGGTTTCTGTTCAGAGTGAGCGCCATGGGGCTTATTTAAGGATAAATGACCAAAGAGACCATCTCCTCACATCTGCCTTTCACCTGGTTTGACTCCAGAACAAGTTTTCTGCTTGGCAATAGGATCTGGAGAGCAGCTAATGATTGTTCCACAATCACTATCAAGTTTATATTCAAAGAATCTCTCTACCATTTGATTTCTGAAAAAAAAAATAAAAAGAGAAGTATATTAGTAATGATGTGTTTATTAAGATTGTGTGTGTGTGTGTGTGTGTGTGTGTGTGTGTGTGTGTGTGTGTGTGATACTGGAGGTGGAGCCCAGAGGCTTTCTACCTCTGGGCTATACTCCCAGAGCAATTTTTTATTTTATTTGGAAACAGGGTTTCACTAAATTGCTGAGAGCCTAAGTAGCTGAGGCTGGCTTCGACCCCTGCGATCCTCCTGTCTCAGCCTCCCAAGCACAGGGTTTACAAGCATGTGCCACCACACCCGGCTATTAAGAATTTTGTATAGGTCCAGGTGTGGTGGCATACACTTGTAATCCCAGTGCTCGGGAAGCTGAGAAAGGAGGATCGCACAGGTTCCAAGCCAGCCTCAACTACTTAGTGAGGTTTTGAGCAATTTAGTGAGACCCTGTTTCCAAATAAAAAGTATAAAATGGTCTGGGAATATAGCCTGGAGATAGAAAGACCCTGGGTTCCACCCCTAGACCTCCACACGACAAACCCTGCCCTATTTTTTATTCTTTATTTTGACACAGGGTCTCACTAAGTTGCAGAGGGCCTCAGTAAGTAGTACCTGAGGCTGTCCACCAACCATGACCCTCCGGCTGCAGTCTCCTGAATGCTGGGATTACAAGCATATTCCACCATGCCCAGCTAGAAAATTTTTAACATGATTTGCTGAAATGCTCTTCAGAATACATCTAGGAGCTATTATCAAAGCACTAGTATCCATATCAAGCCTTTCTCTCTTTGATAATCATTCTGTCCTTTTTCTTTTCATTTATTTTGTGGTATGAGGGTAGAACCCAGTGCCTTATACATACTGCAAAAGTGTTCTCCTGCCCAGAGTGGTGGCATATACTTGTACTTCAAGTATTTGAAAAGGCCAACACAGATGGATCAAAGGTTCAAAACCACCATCAGCTATTTTGAGAGATCTTTTTTCCAAGTCGAACGCCCCTGGGTTAAATTCTCAGTAACACACACACACAGAAACACACTTTCTCCTTCTCTTTATCTTTCTCTTTCTTTCTCTCTTCTTTCTTTGTCTGTCTTTCTCTCTCTCTCTACTTCTGACCTATATCCATAGCTTTTCTTTTCTTTTCTTTTGGGGTGGTACTGTGGATAGACCCCTTCTACTTTCGGGCTACACTCCCAGACCTATTTTTATATTTTATTGGAAACAGGGTCTCTTAAGCCAGTGAGGCTGACTTTGAACCTGCGTCATCCTGTCTCCGCCTCCAAAGCGCAGAGTTGTTGGTTTTTTTGTTTTTGTTTTTGTTTTTTGCGGGATGGAACCCTGGGGCATTTGACCTCCGAGCCACACCCCCTGCCCTATTTTTTATTCTTTATTTTGAAACCAGGTCTCACTGAGTTGCAGAGGGCCTCACTAAGTAGCTGAGACTGTCCGTGAACCGGTCTCAGCCTCCCGAATGCTGGGATTACAAGTGTGCGCCACCACACCCGGCTCCTCCATAGCTTTTGATTTTTAAATTTTTTTTGTTTTCATTTATTTATTTAGTTGGTTAGTTAGTTAGTTTTTTGTGGTGCTGGGGATGAAAACCAGAGGCATTTTACATCCGGGCTATGCTCCCAGACCTATTTTTTAATTTGGAAACAGGGTCTCACTAAATTGTTGAGAGCCTCACTAAGTAGCTGAGGCTGGCTTCGAACCTATGCGATCCTCCTGTCTCAGCCCCTGAAGCACGGGGATTACAAGTGTGTGCCACCACACCCAGCTCTTCATAGCTTTTGATTTTTAAAATTTTTGTTTTCTTTTAAACTACTGGGCATTAGCTGGGCATGGTGGTGCACGCTTGTAATCCCAGTATTTGGGAGGATGAGACCAGAGGATCACGGTTCACAGGCAGCCTCAGCTACTTAGTGAGGCCCTCTGCAACTTAGTGAGACCCTGTTTCAAAATAAAGAATAAAAAATAGGGCAGGGGCTATAGCTCAGAGGTCAAACGCCCCTGGGTTCCATCTCCAGATCCGCAAAAAAAAAGAAAAAAAAAAAAAAGAAAAAAATATAAACTACTGGGCATTGCCAGGCGTGGTGGTGCACGCTTGTAATCCTTGTGCTTGGGAGGCTAAGACAGGAGGATCACGCAGGTTCGAAGCCAGCCTCAGCTGACTTAATAGACCCTGTTTCCAAAGAAAATATAAAATAGGTCTGGGAGTGTATCCTGTAGGTAGAAGGCCCCTTTGTTCCATCCTCAGTACCACCAAAAAAATAAATAAAAAGGAATAAACTACTGGGCATCAAAACCATGGGCTTTGTACCTCCAAGCTATACCCCAACACTTTTTATTTTTAAATAGAGTCCCACTAATTGGCTGAGTGCCTCTAACCTGCAATCTTCCTACTTTAGCTCCTTAAGTACTTGTATAACAGGAATAGACCACCACGGCAAGCCTTCTAAATGAAGATTACACCCAGATGAATTCTACCTCCCAGTTGGACCACAGTCCCACTCCTTCCTTCCTTCCTTCCTTCCTTCCTTCCTTCCTTCCTTCCTTCCTCCCTCCCTCCCTCCCTCCCTCCCTTCCTCCCTCCCTCCCTCTTTCTTTCTTTCTTTCTTTCTTTCTTTCTTTCTTTCTTTCTTTCATTCATTCTTTCTTGTACTGGGAGTGGAACCCAGAAACTTTGCTACCTCCAGGTTATACTCCCAGACCTACTTATACTTTATTTGGAAACAGGGTCTCACTAAGTTGCTGAGAGCCTCACTAGGTAGCTGAGGCTGGCTTCGAACGTCCTGTCTCATTCTCCCAAGCACTGGGTTTACAAGCATTGGCTACCACGCCTGGCTCATTCCCTTCTATTTTGACACCGTCTCTCTCAAACTTTGAACCAGGGTCTCTCTAGTCTCATTAGTTGCTAATCTGGTTTCACATCTGAGATTTCTGTCACCCCTAAATACTGGCAGTACAGGCCTTCTCCACCTTCCTAGTCTTTAATTTTACACTCTCTCCCTAATGTTTCTGGGCTGGCCAAAAACTCACATTCCTCCTGCCTAAGCCTTCCACGTAGTTGGGCTTATAGGCCTGAGCCACCACAGCTGGCTCATCTCCCGTTTCATTATATTCTTTTCCCAGTTAACTATTTAATTATACCGAATATTTAAATCATATTGAAATACATTCTAGTGCTCCATGTGAACAATATTAGAGACAAAATCTGTGTTAGACATTGAACTGTTGGCATAAGATACCTCAAAGTTGTGTCCCATTGTGTACACAAAATCTTTTTTATAAGCTGGGCATGGTGGTTCACACTTGTAATCCCAGCATTTGGGAGGACAAGACTGGAGGATTGTGGTTTGTGGACAGACTCAGCTACTTAGTGAGGCCCTTTACAACTCAGTGAGACCCTATTTCAAAATAAAGAATAAAAAATAGGGCTGGGGGTATGGCTCAGAGGTCAAATGTCCCTGAGTTCCAGCTCAAGACATGCAAAAATAAAATCGTTTTTATTATCTACAACCTTATTCCCAAACCCTGACATATATGAATCATAAGAAAAACCGAACTGATGGTGTCACATTTGTGCTCCTGATGTTGTAATGTTAAAGTCGAAACATTTCTTTCTTTGTTTTCCTTTCTTTTTTTCCCCCCTGTAGTACAGGGGATGTATTCTACCTCTGAGCTGCACCCCTAACCCCATTCTTTATTTTTCCTTCCTTCCTTCATTCCTTCCTTCCTTCCTTCCTTCCTTCCTTCCTTCCTTTCTTTCTTCTTTTTTGCAGGTCTGAGGATGGAACCTATGTACATGTAACCTCTACACTACACCCCCTTCCCTATTTTTATACATTTATTTAATTATTTATTTATTTATTGGTGCTACTTGTATGCCTGGAAATCCTTCTACCTCCAGGCTACACTCCCAGAGATCTATTTTTTATATTTTCATTTGGAAACAGGGTCCCTAAGCCAGTGAGGATGGCTTCGAACCTGCGAGATCCTCCTGTCTCTGCCTCCCAACCATGGGGATTATAAGCATGCGCCACCACTCCCGGCTTATACTGTTTTGTTACTTTATTTTTTTTTCTTTTAAAACTCATCATTTACTTTATTTATTTATTTTTTTGTGTGCATGTGGATCTGGGGATGGAACCCAGGGGCATTCTACCTCTGAGCTATACCCCCTGCACTGTTTTTTAGTCTTTATTTTGAGACAGGGTCTCTCTAAGTTGTGAAGGGCCTCACTAAGTAGCTGAGGCTGTCCATGAACCGTGATCCTCTGGTCTCAGAATCTCGAATGCTGGGATTACACGCGTGCACCACCATGCCCAGGTATTTATTTATTTATTTATTTATTTTTAATACAAATATTTTATTGAACATAAGTGGTATACATTTAAACTATACTTGGTGCCCTCTCCTCCCGCCCCCGTTTTCCCTTCCCCCCTCCCACCAATGATTGTCAAGGGTAACCATGCCATATTCATAATTTTACACATATTCAGATGTAGACCCTCATTAATCAAGTTCAGCCTTCATCCTCTCGTATCTTTCCATTCAAACTTTGCTGATATTTCCCCTCCATTATCTGGAGTCCCACTGGTATCCTCTATGTTCTCTTGTTTGGGCATATTAGAGGAAACATATGTACCTTCTCCTTCTGTGCATGGTTGGTCTCACTTAATATAATGCTCTCTAGGACTTTCCATCTTCTAGCAAATTATATGATTTTGTTCTTCGTTATGGCTGAATAGAATTCCTATGTGTGTATTTCCCAAAGTTTTGCTATCCATTCGTCTGTTGATGGAGACCTGGATTGGTTCCATATTTTGGCTATTATGAATTGTGCTGCTATGAACATAGGTATGCATATGTTGCTGTAGTTCTCTGAATTCAACCCCTTCGGAAAAATACCCAGGAGTGGTAGAGCTGGATCATATATATGGTGGGTCCATTGCCAGCTTTCTTAGGTATCTCCACACAGATCTCCACATTGGCTCAACTAGTTTGTACTCCCACCAACACAGTAAGAGTTCCTTTTCCCCCACATCCTCACTGGCATTTGTTGTTATTTGATTTCTTTAGGCTTG
The DNA here is from genome assembly GCF_963383645.1 of Muscardinus avellanarius. Lineage (NCBI taxonomy): Eukaryota > Metazoa > Chordata > Mammalia > Rodentia > Gliridae > Muscardinus > Muscardinus avellanarius. Next base: position 43,384,297 of record NC_137804.1, read on the forward strand.
CCACTCTGACTGGGGTTAGATGGAATCTCAGTGTAGTTTTGATTTGCATCTCCTTGATGGCCAATGATGTAGAACATCTTTTCATGTATCTATTGGCCCTTTGTATCTCTTCTTTTGTGAAGTGTCTATTCATCATAGCAATAGATGCTGAAAAAGCATTCGACAAAATCCAACACCCATTTCTGTTAAAAACACTGCAGAAAATTGGGATAGAAGGAACATACTTAAACATCATGAAGGCAATATACTGTAAACACAAAGCCAACATTATATTAAATGGGGAATAACTGCAAGAATTTCCTCTACAATCAGAAACAAGACAAGGATGCCCACTATCACCACTCCTTCTCAATATAGTCCTTGAGACTCTTGCCACAGCAATAAGACAAGAGAAGGAAATCAAAGGAATTCACATAGGAAGAGAGGAATTAACATTATCCTTATTTGCAGATGACATGATCCTTTATCTGGAATATATTAATATATATTATATATAATATATATTAATAATATATTAAAAGGAATATATTAATAATCAGAGCTTTCCCAAATCTTCCTAGGCTGTCTGCAATACTGGTACATTCCCCCCTCTGTCTAGTAACTTTCTGACACCTGTCAGGCCAAAGATAAGTACAGAAAATACATTTGAACATTTACAATTTTACAAACATTTAACATGAGCTCAAATTTCCTTAATTTTTCCCCTATTTCTATTGCATGAATGTACCCTTCAGCAAAGGAATAGGGACGTCGAGTCGTTCATAAACTAATTCGAGCTGAACAGGGGCAAGGTTGGGGGGGCCCCAGCTTTAGGGTAACATTCATGCATGTAGTTGGCATGGGGGAATCAGATGGGTCCATGTCGTGGGCGTCCATGACGATCCAAAGGGCCTCAATAGATGTCTGTTAGGTTCTGTCTGTTGGCAAGCTTTAACCCTATGAGATAATACTCAATACAGGTTAACCATGAAACCCAAAAGATAACACTTAAATGAGAAATTAAAACATGTTTTGCTGACTTAAGCTGAAATACACAAAAGTGGGATGTATTAAGTGCATTTTGCACCACGTGAATCCAGAAATTAGTACTGTGGAGACCTGAAATAGGCTTTGGAATAAAGATTTTAGATGATTTGATGAGCACCAGGTCACCTGGACAAAACAAAATTTATCCTTTTCCTCTGAATAGTCCTGAGATATACTTTGAGAGAAAGTGATAACAATACATTCCTAAGTTCTAGATCATTTCCTTCCCCTTGTGTCTTCTGGAGTATTCCAAACAAGTTATTTGCATTGAAATCTTCACATTAGAGGATTATACAACATGGCAAATTTTCAAAGAATCTGAAAGCTATTTTTTGCAATGGACAACTCACTTGTACTTTTCATTTTAGTAAGGGTTTATTTTAATGTACTACTAAGCGATGAACTAAAGACTGCACATATCCTTTAATCAAAGTTTCTCCCCACACCATGCTCTTTCCTATCTGTGAATTGGTACAGATTGCTAAGGGCAGCCCCCAAGCTTCACATTGACAGGAACACTCTCAACCACGCATTCCTCTACGACAGGGAAGCCTACCTAGAGTGGATATTGGGAATTACTCTCCTGTGTGGGTTCCTTCATGTCTGTACAAGGAACTAGATATCCCGAAGGCATTCCACATGGCTTACATATGTAAGGCTCCTGAATTGGAGGATGACTGGAAGAACTAAAGGCTGTCCCACATTGCTTGCTCAGTTTCTCTCCCATGTGACTCCTTTCATGATTTCTTTTTTATTTTATTTATTTATTTATTTTTGCAGGTCTGGCGGTGGAACCCAGGGGCATTCGACCTCCGAGCTACACCCCCTGCCCTATTTTTTATTCTTTATTTTGAAACCGGGTCTCACTGAGTTGCGAAGATCCTCACTAGGTATCTGAGGCTGTCCGCGAACCGCGATCCTCCTGTGTCAGCCTCCCGAATGCTGGGATTACAAGCGTGCGCCACCACGCCCGGCTATCCTTTCATGGTTTCTGAGGGAATGAGGATCAGAGTAAGATTTTCCACATAGATTACATACTTAAGGTTTCTCTCCAGCGTGAGTCCTTTCATGTCTCTTAATACTTTGGGAACATTTAAAGGCTTTCCCACATTGCTTTCACACATAGGGTTTCTCCCCAGTGTGAATTCGCTCATGTCCCGGAAGTTCAGTGGAAGATCTAAAGGCTTTCCCACATTGCTTTCACACATAGGGTTTCTCCCCAGTGTGAATTCGCTCATGTCCCCGAAGTTCAGTAGAAGATTTACATACATAAGGTTTCTCCCCAGTGTGAATTCTCTCATGTATCTGAAGGTTAGTGGAAGTTCTAAAGGCTTTCCCACATTGCTCACATACATAGGGTTTCTCCCCAGTGTGAATTCGCCCATGTACCTGTAATTGACTGAAAGATCTAAAGGCTTTCTGACATTGCTTACATACATAGGGTTTCTCCCCAGTGTGAATACGCTCATGTACCTTAAGTTCACTAGAAGATCTAAAGGCTTTCCCACATTGCTTACATACATAGGGTTTCTCCCCAGTGTGAATTCGCTCATGTACCTGTAACTCACTGGAAGATTTAAAGGCTTTCCCACATTGCTTACATACGTAAGGTTTCTCCCCAGTGTGAATTCGCTCATGTATCTGAAGGTTAGTGGAAGATCTAAAGGCTTTCCCACATTGCTTACATACATAGGGTTTCTCCCCAGTGTGAATTCGCCCATGTACCTGTAATTGACTGAAAGATCTAAAAGCTTTCCCACATTGCTTACATACATAGGGTTTCTCCCCAGTGTGAATTCGCTCATGTACCTGAAACTGACTGGAATATCTAAAGGCTTTCCCACATTGCTTACATACATAGGGTTTCTCCCCAGTGTGAATACGCTCATGTACCTGAAACTCACTGGAAGATCTAAAGGCTTTCCCACATTGCTTACATACATAAGGTTTCTCCCCAGTGTGAATTCGCTCATGTGCCCGAAGGTTAGTGGAAGATATAAAGGCTTTCCCACATTGCTTACATACATAAGGTTTCTCCCCAGTGTGAATTCGCTCATGTCTCCAAAATTCACTGGAAGATCTAAAGGCTTTCCCACATTGCTTGCATACATAGGGTTTCTCCCCAGTGTGAATTCGCTCATGTACCTGTAATTGACTGGAAGAACTAAAGGCTTTCCCACATTGCTTACATACATAGGGTTTCTCACCCGTATGAACTCGCATATGTCTCTTAATGTTCCCAGAAATGCTAAAGGCTTTCCCACACTGTTCACATACATAGGGCTTCTCTCCACTGTGAATTCTTTCATGGATTTGTTTGGAATGAGATCTACTGAAGGTTTTCCCACACTGCTCACATTCATGATGTTTAACTCCACTGTGACTCCCTTTATCCTTCAGAAAGCTCTTGGGAGAACTGAAGGCTTCCTCCTGTTCTTTGTATTGACCAGGTTTCTCTCCATATTTCAAAGGCACACATGGTTTCTGTCCAGAGTGAGTGCCGTGGGGCTTATTTAAGGATAAATGACCAAAGAGAACATCTCCACACATCTGCCTTTCACCTGGTTTGACTCCAGGATGAGTTTTCTGCTTGACAATAGGATCTAGACAGCAGCTAAAGATTATTCCACAGTCACTACCAAGTTCATATTCAAAGAATCTCGTTACCAGATTTCTGAAAAAGAGAGAGAGGGAAGTATATTAGTAATTCGGTGTTAATTAAGAATTTTCTACACAGCCAGGCATGGTGGCTCACACCTGTAATCCCAGCACTTGGGAGGCTGAGACAGGAAGATTGCACAGGTTAGAACCCAGCCTCAGCTACTTAGTGAGGCTCTCAGCAACTTAGTGAGACCCTGTTAACAAATGAAATATAAATGTTGGAATATCCTATTGTAGAAGTTCAATGTATATGAATTTTTTTTTTTTTGGTGGTACTGGGGGTGTAACCCAGAAACTTTCTACCTCCAGGCTATACTCTCAGACCTATTTTGTATTTTATTTGGAAACAGGGTCTCACTACATTGCTGAGAACTAAGGCTGGCTTCGAACCTGTGCGATCCTCCTGTTTCACATCCCAAGCGCCGGGATTACACGCGTGCGCCACCACGCCCAGCTTTGTATATGAATTTTTTAAAAATTAATTTATTAGCCGGGCGTGATGGTGCACACTTGTAATCCCTGCGCTTGGGTGGCTGAGACAGGAGGATCACACAGTTTCGAAGGCACCCTCTGCTACTTAGTGAGGCTCTCAGTAACTTGGTGAGACCCTGTTTCCAAATAAAATATAAAATAGGTCTGGGAGTATAGCCCAGAGGTAGAAAGCCTCTGAGTACCATCCTCAGTACCACACACACACACAAAACAAACAAATAAATAAAAATTAATTAATTAATTAATTAATTTTTTTTGTGGTACTGGAGTTCCTGGAAACCCTTCTACCTCCAGGCTACATGCCCAGACCTACTATTTTTATATTTTTATTTGGAAATACAGTCTCTAAGCCAGCACGGCTGGCTTTGAACATGGCTGATCCTCTTGTCTCAAACTCATAAATATGGGGATCAAAAGTGTGGGCCTCCACGCTGGCTGTATTTTTAAAATATGGTCTGAGCTACTTTTCTAAGACTCATTGCTTACTTTCTCTCCCTTCAAGCTAAATCTCCAGCCTTTTTTATTTTATTTTATACTTTGTTTTAACCTATGACTCTTTTGTCTCAGCCTCCCAAGTGCTGGGATTACAAGCTCACCACCCTACCTGACTCACTGCTTTCTTCTGGGAGTGAAAAATTACCTTGGATATCTCCCGAAAGTTTGGTAAACATCAGTATTGTTCTGCTTCTCCTGATCTTGGCCTAAAGTGTAGACACAGAAAGAGAATTATAAATCATTACAATATAAGGACAGAATTATTATTATTATTATTATTATTATTATTATTATTATTATTATTTTGGTGGTACTGGGGTTCCTGGAAGCCCTTCTACCTCCGGGCTACACTTCCAGACCTATTTTATATTTTTATTTGGAAACAGGGTCTCTTAATGCAGCGAAGCTGGCTCTGAACCAGCGCGATCCTCCTGTCTCCGCCTCCCAAGCGCAGGGATTATAATCGTGCGCCACCACGCCCAGCAGAATTATTAAAGTATAGGCTGAATGCAAGATATAAACATTGTGATGAGGCCTGGTATATTTCCCAAAACGTTTCCTTTCAAGATTCTTTTCTTTCTTTTGACAGGTCTGGAGATGGAACACAGTGGCATTCGACCTCGGAGCTGCATCCTCACGCTTTTTTTTGTTTGTTTGTTTTTGCGAGTCTGGGGATGGAACCCAGGGGCATTCGACCTCCGAGCTACAGTCCCTGCCCTATTTTTAATTCTTTATTTTGACACCGGGTCTCACTGAGTTGCAGAGGGCCTCACTAAGTAGTTGAGGCTGTCTGCAAACCATGATCCTCTGGCCCCAGCTTACCAAATGATGGGATTACAAGCGTGCGTCACCACGCCTGGCTCCTCATGCTATTTTTAATTAAAAAAATTCAAATCATGTCACAGCACTGATTAAAAAAAAAAACCTTGTGCACTCTGACTGACTAATGGAGGGAATGACACCACCCTTACCTACGGAGGCCAGGTTCCTCAAGGTTTCCTGCATCACGTGTCGGTAGAGCTCCTTTTGGGAGGAATCCAGCAAAGCCCACTCCTCCAGGGTGAAGGTCACAGCCACATCCTCAAAAGCCACCAACACCTAAAACATGTCACATATTTCTAGCATGAAGAGAGAGACTCAGATCACTGCAGATGTATACTAACTTCAAAGGAAGTTCCCATGATGCTCTGTTCCCTAAATGTTCCCTCCATGCCTTGCTCATCACACTCTTACTCTCCATCCATTCCCACATCATGTCCTGCAGCAATTCTGATGGGAGGCTGAAGGTATATGGTCCTGGGAGGACCCCAACACCCACAGTATTTCTGAGTCATCTCAACTTTTCTTTGGGCACCGTAGCATCTCTCAAATAAAGTTCTAGCTGTGTGTGGTGACATGCACTTGTAAACCAAGGACTATCCAAACTCAGTTACTTAAATGATCCTGTTTTTTTTTTTTTTTTTTTTTTTTTGGTAGTACTGAGGGTGGAACCCAGGGGCTTACTACCTCTGGGCTATACTCACAGACCTATTTTATATTTTATTTGGAAACAGGGTCTCACTAAGTAGCTGAGGCTAGCTTCAAACATGTGGATCCTCCTGTAATCCTCCCAAGTGTGGGGATTACAAGCGTGCGCCTCCACGCCCAGCCATGGTTTCTATTTCTGGTCCATAATGACTCCTATGTGCTTGTCTCCATTCTAAGATGGCAATGTGACTTGGAATTCACATAGTAGGCAATAATGAACAGGAGCAAAGGCATGAGACCCCAGACACCCAGCAAGCAGAAATCAGAGTTCATGCTGGCCATCAGGCAGGAGTGCAGGTCGGCAAGCCAGAGCAAGAAAAGGCAGACACGGAAGGCGGTCGATGTCTGGTCCCTGCTTATGGTGTAAGCTCCTCTACACACTGGAAGAGCTGTGGTCCTGTTCTTTGCAGTAATAGGAAAATGGTACCAAATACTCAAGAGGTTGGCCAGGTGTGGTGGAACATGTCTGTTTGCTTAATACTTGGGAGGCTGAGACAGGAGAACTGCAGACTGAAAACCAGCCTCACCAACCTAGTGAGACTCCCATCAACTTAGTGAGACCCTTTCCAAATAAAAATAGGACTGGGTGTGCAGTTCAATGGTAGGATGCCCCGGCTTCAACCTGCAGCCCCATAAACAAATAAATAAGCCACTAAAATAACCCAAGTGTGCTGACACAAACCTGTGGTACCAGCACATGGAAGGCTAAAAAAGGAGGACTGCAGGTTTGAAGCCATCATCAATGTGTTTCCAGATTCTAAGCGATATAATGAGAACTTGCTTCCAAAAATCTAAAGAGATGGGGAAGGAGCATGGACTTACAATGTCCTGGGTCAATGCAAAGCCCCACAAACAAACAATCAAACAAGAAAAGAAAGAAAGAAAGAAAGAAAGAAAGAAAGAAAGAAAGAAAGAAAGAAAGAAAGAAAGGCAAGCTGAGCATGGTAACTAGAGGTAGAAATACTCCTACATCAATTCTCAGGATCATACATATATTCAAAAGATAGACAAGTCTATTTATTCACTCACAGATGATTATATAAATATTTTTTAAATAAAATCATTTTAATTTTTCCTTTTTTCTTTTTTTTTGTATTGGAGATTGAACCCAGAGCCATTCTACTTTCAAAGTTCACCTCCAACACTTTTCACTTTTTATCTTCCAAGGAGGTATTGACAATTCGTACAGACCCTCAGGTGCTGAGGCTCGCCAACAAACTGTGATGCTACGTCTCAGCCTCCCAAGTCCCGGGACTACAGGTGCTCGCCGCCTTACCCAAGGAACTTTACTGTTAAGCATATAACTTATTTCAAGAAATGTCTTTGAGCCAGGTGTGGTGACACACGCTTGTAATGTCAGTACTTGGGAGGCTAGAACAGTAGTACGCATGGGTTCGAAGCCAGCCTTAGCTATTTAGTGAGGCTAGCAGCAACTTAGTGAGACTCTGTTTCAAATTAAAATATAAAAAGTATGTGACTGTAACCCAGAGGTAGGATGGTAGACGATCTCTGTGTTCCATCCCCAATGGCAAAAAAAAAAAAAAAAATCCTTCATCAGAACTCATCATTCTATCCACCCAGATTCAAGCAACAAAATCACCGTCTTATACGCAATTTTTTTTTTCGGGGTATGGAGATAGAACCCAGGGCGATTTATCTTTGATCTACATTGCCTGCTCTATTTTGTGTGTGTGTGTTTGTGTGGGTCTGAGGATGGAACCCAAAGGCATTCAAGCTCCGAGATATACCTCCTGCCCTATTATTTATTATTTATTTTGAAACAGGGTCTCACAAAGTTGCAGAGGACTCCACTAAATAGCTGAGGCTGTCCAAGAACTGCGATTCTTCAGTCTGAGCCTCCAAATGCCAAACTACAAGCGTGCACACCACACGAGGCTCTCCTTTTTTTAAAAAAATTCTTTATTTTGAAATAGGGTCTCACTAAGTTGCAAAGGGCTTCACTAAGAAGCTGAGGCTGTCTGCGAACCACAATCCTCTGGTCTCAGCCTCTCCAATGCTGGGATTACAAATGTACACTACAATGCCCCACACATGCAAATCTTGAAAATTTTTCTTAGATGGTGAAGGAAAATGCTATTTTATAAAAAGAAGATTCTACAATGAAAGCCAAATGGAAGCTTGCAGCCTCACCCACATCTCTCAAGAGAACATCAGAAGGTCACACAACTTCCTAAACTGAGATACAGACCACTCTCACTGTGCAGCTGCAGACAGGTGGGTCTTGACCAGGCAGGAGGGGAAGGAACCTGAGCAGCCAGGAAACCAAATTCTGGGACCTTATTAACCTTACACTCCCCAAGCACTCACCTACAGTCAGGAGTAAGTTCTGACCTGTGGTATCCTTCTGATTCCCAACATGTGGGGTGTGCTGCACACCAACCGATTCTCCAACACCTACTGGGTGTCCCATCATTCAGTGTTGACACCACTCAGAGTTTACAGTCTTAACAAGTATAGGGCTTAGATGGACCCCATTATCCCTGCTGGAGATGCCGGACCAAAGTGTGTGTTTGCTCTGACTGGTCTCCAGACCCCATCCAGAAATTATAGAAGGGCAGCACCTTGAGTCACTCTGTTAGTATAATTCAGATATTATATAAAAGGGGCTTTTCATAAGCAAAGACATTCTGGTCCTGGAATTCCCAAGGGTTTTAAGGCTCTCTCTGCCAGAATCTGGCACAAAGAGCAGATTATTATTATTAATAATTTTAGTATTGTTTTATCATTATTATAGTACACACCTAAAGAAACACTCAAATTCTCAGTAAATAGCAGTGATTAAACATCACAAAGTCAGGTGTGGTGATGAACCATTGCAATCCCAGTACCTTGGAGGCCAAGACAGGAGGATCCCGCATCATGGAAGCCAGCCTCAGCAACTTAGGGAGACCCTGTTTCCAAAGAAAATATTTAAAAAACTGAGCTGGGAATGTAGCCCAGAGGTGGATTTCCCTTGAGTTCCATACCCAGTACTACCAAAAAATAGACTCCCACATCTAGTGCTTTATTGCTCTGGAGAAACATCCAACTCTTTGCAACACATTCCTTATTATACTTACAAGATGTCCTGTTTTTTTTTTTGTTTGTTTGTTTTTGTTTTTCTGGTTTCTTTTTTGTTGGTACGGGGGGTGGAAGCCAGAGGCTTTCTACTTTTAGACTATACTCCCAGACCTATTTTGTATTTTTTCTGGAAACAGGGTCTCACTAAGTTGCTGAGAGCCTCACTAAGTAGCCGAGGCTAGCTTCGAATCTGTGCGATCCTCCTGTTTCAGCCGCCCAAGAATGTCCTGTTTTTATCTTATTGTCATTAGGCAAGACAAGCACATTTCAAATTCCCACTTTTGTCCTAAAAAATAATTAACTGTCAGCAAAAAAAAAAAAAAAAACTTTAAGCAAGTTTTCTGTTTTTTTCCTTCCTCCAGGTCTCTAATCTTTGACTTACCTTTAGCCTGAGGCAGCACACAACCCTTCTTTATTGTCATGCTAACAAGCTGGGACCAGGAAAAGCCTTCTCAAGTCTGGGGTCTGATGTCAAAACCCCATCCTCCTCTCCTTCTCCTTCTTCTCTCTACTCCAGCTGGCTGCTACCCCAAAAGCAAAGTCCTCTCTGCCCACACACTGAGAAGTCTGCACACCTTACATTTGGGACTATCCCCTCTTCTCACGTTGCTTTCTAAGTCACATTCTTTTATCTCTCTTTTTCATCTTCTCCTCTTTCCTGTTTGAGAGGACAACCATCTCCCTCCATTCCCACCCCAGCCACATGTGCACGTGCACCTCTTCTTGGTAAGCTGGTGATATGGGACAGACTCTGGATATTTACAGATTTACTGGCATCCTGAGGAGATCATGGCTTATGTACAGGCTGGGGACTGAGGCCATGCTTCCAGACAGCAGAGAACTTGGAGAATGTGGTCAGCCTAGTGAGGCAGGAGGGATAGAGACCCAATCCCTAGCTCCTACCACACAGGCACCCAATGCTCTGCCACCAGGGCACAACCTGTGATTCCAGGGCTGCAGGCCCAGATGCCACAGGGCTCTTGGTTGCCTGGGTCACTGCAAGCACAGAAAGGCTGCCCAGCACCACCAATGGCCCAGCTGCACCCCTACTCCAGGGACCCACGGCAGCCTCCAGGGCTGGCAGGGGCCGCCCAGGCCCAGGGCGCCGGGACTCAGCGCCGCGGCCGCCGCCGCCGCCAGCCGCCCTCCTCGCCGCCCGCGGACTCGCCTCACTCACCATGGCGCCGACGGCCGCGTCCCCCAAGACTCTCGGGTCTTTGCAGGTCCTGGGGCTGGACCGAACAACGTGCCTGCTCTGCAGGAAGACAGACAGGCAGCCACGTGGTGCACCAAGCAGAAGTTCTGGAAGCTTGAAGAGCCCGTCCTGCGCTCCTGATTGGATAGCTAGAGAGCCCGCCCTTGCGCTCTTGATTGGCCAAGAATGCAAGCCCCACCCAGGCACCTCTTCAGTGACAGGGCTTCAGATGGAATGCTAAGTGACTGCAGCAAGGCTCCCAAATTGGGAACTGAAGAAGGAAAGAAGTCTATCCCCGGGGTACAGGGTGTCTCCACCAAGGAGCAGGTAGCTCAAAGCCAGGTACTCTATTTGGGAGTCCAAATTTCCCATCATTCAAAGGCCATCACATTAGACCACAAAGCCCTTATTAAAACTCTCCCGTGCCCCAAAACCAAGACGAAATTCTCTCCTTCTTGACAGAGGCCAGATATTTTTGAGCATGGATCTCTAATTTTTCACTCTTAGCAAAACCCCTATATGAGGCTCCAAAGGGGCGTACACATGGTCCCCCTGATGACATCCATCCATCCTTCCAAACCTTACAACAGGCGTTAACCTGAGCCCCAGCTCTTCATCTTCCTAACCTGCAACAACCATTCATGCTGTCGGTTCATGAAAATTTATGCCTGGAGCCGGGCGTGGTGGCACATGCTTGTAATCCCTGAGCTTGGGAGGCTGAGGTAGGAGGATCGCACAGGTTCGAAGCCAGCCTCCGCTACTTAGTGAGGCTCTCAGCAATTAGTAAGACCCTGTTTCTAAATAAAATATAAAATAGGTCTGGGAGTGCAGTCCAGAGGTAGAACACCTCTGGGTTCCACCCCCAGTACCACACACACACACACACACACACACACACACACACACACACACACATCCAGGCCTGGCACTAGGAGTCCTGGGACAGTTCGAGGCTTCCATCTTTGCTCCTGTCTCCTACCTTTCCAAACAGCTGGACCTAACTCTCCGGGGCTGGGCACCTGCCTCTGGGCCCTCGTGGCAGCTCCTGTGCTCCTACCAAAAGCAACACAGTTAACTTTTGGTGCACAACTTTTTGTCTCCACACCACATCACTTAAGGGACTACCCACCTGTAAGGCCCCTCAGACTCCTCCCCCCGGCGTGTCCTCTCCCTATTGCTAACTTTCCTTCATGACCCTTCTATATCCTTTCAGCCCTGTTCTGCCCTACACCCAGCCACGCTGCTCCCGGTCTCTGTGGACCTCCTTCTCATGACTGTGTGGAAACTGTACCACTTTTGGGAAGAGGCTTCAACATGTATCAATGTACCAGTACTGGAAAAGATTTTCAATTTTTAAATATATCTTTTGGAGTAAAGAAACCAGGAGCTTCAGAAAAAGAAGCTGCAGGATTCCAGGGACCAAGGGAGATTAGCAAGACAATAGAGATAGTTTCATGGCCTTTTCCATTATAAAGATAAGATTTCCCAAGGAAGTGGAAGGGTGCCATAAATCTTCAGGAGATCCCAGACTTCGAAAATCATGGGAGGATGCCCGAAGTCTTCAAGAAAGACCAGAATCTGATGACCAAGTAACACATTTAGGGTGTCAGTGCTAAAAACAGGAAAGACTGGCAGGAAAGAATGTCCCCCCACATCAAAAGGGCTGGCCCTAGAGAGGACGGGTCTGGGTAAGGACTGACTATAAGATACTCTGTACCCAGGAATCTTCGCTGATTTCATTCGAAGCACCCTGGATAACATGAGGCTGTAACTATCCTCTGTATTTTTCTCTTTTTAATAAACTCCTTTAAATCTTCAGCATGAGTCCGGGCTATGGCATATCTGTACTTAGCTCAGGACAAAACCTGCGGTTCTAGGGGAATAGTCTTGGGGAGCCTAACGAAGGTCCCCAGAGATAGTTTCCCAAGTCATAACAGTCCAGAAACCATAACAGAAACTTTGGAGGCCATTATTCCACACCCGTCACACATCCATGAGTGAACCCTTCCCAGTTCTACCCGCATGTGGTTCACTGATGGCTCCTCCTTTGTCAGGGATGGACAATGTTCTGCTGGTTACGCTATTATCTCCCTATTAGAAATAGTAGCACAGCCTCTCCCACCTACTACAACCAAACAGCAGGCAGAACTTTTTGCGGTAACTTGTGCCTTTGAACTGGTGGCCGACCACTCCTCTCTTTATATACTGACTCCGATTATGTCTATCATATTCTATTATCCCACTTGGCAATATGGAAAGAATAGGGACTTTTAACCACTAAGGGGATCGGCAGTCACTAATTCAGATGGTTTCACAAACTCCTCAAAGCCTCTTTTCTTTCTAAACAGATAGGCATTTCGCACTGCCCATCACACCAGAAACATGGCTCACCTAGATCCCAAGGAAACACCAAGGCAGACAAGGCAGCAAAACTGCAGCGCTTTCCTCATCGGCCTCCTCTCTTCTGGCCCTGGCCTGCCTGGTCCCCAAGCAGAGTCAGAAATGCCCTCTGTCGATTCAATCCTTACATACTTACTTTTCATCTTCCACCCCAACCCTCAGGCATTAACAACTTGCCAGAGGCTGTTTACGTTGGAGACCTGCTACGGCTCAGTGCAAAATTTACACCCTTTTCCCCTGATTTTCAAGGGCCAGTGAGAGCTCACAGGACGCCACTGGAACCTCAACACTTTCCAAAGCATAGGCCCTTCTCTTGGGACGAACCCATTCCCTGGCTCCCTGCCCTTCACAAAGAAAAGAGAACTCTCCCCGGGGCTCCCGACGGCTTCTCCCGGGTCGGTCGCGTTATCGCATTGGATGCCTCGCTGCGACTCCGGACTTGGGGATCTGAACCCGACTCCCTTTCGATCGGCTCTAGTATCAATTAAACATTTACAATTTTTATCTCCATTTGTGATCACCATTTTGGGTTTTAACCCGGTCACCAGAGGTATCGTCCAATGGATCTCGGTGGAACCGTTCACCTTTTTTAACGGGGCTGGGGGAAGCTCCCTTGGGAGGTTAAAGTTTCCCCCTTTTAAGTTAAATTTGGACTGGCAGTCCCGGGCCCAGTGAAATACCTTAAGGCATCTGGGGCAGGGCGTCCAGGGAGTTTCCCCTTTCTTTCCTCCTCCCATAGGAGGCGTGGCCTGGGACACATTTTCGGCAGAAATGGCCCTCCTTTCCGCATCTGAAACACGTGGGGGGGGCAACCCTTGACTGCTGCATTGTCTGTATCAGAGTCTGTAGGCCCTCCCGTTGCCCTTCCTTTACTGCAGCTGTCATGGCTTGAAGTTGGTGGCTCATAGAGCCAAGATCCCGAAAGGCCACAATCCATCTCTCTAAAGTATGTCCCTTAAACCCGCACAGGCCAGCTTATGATCGGCTGTCATCCCGTCCCACACTAGCATTCTGACAAACTTGTCTCCCAGTGGACTGGCTGGAAACCTCCTCCCAAGGCTGTTATACACACTCTCTATAAATGTAGGTAGATCCTCACCAGGCTTTTGAGTAATTGCCGCAATAGGGGCCTAAGTGGACCCAGGGTCTAATTTTCTCCATGCTGCCAGTGCACCAGCCCTAACCTGATCCTGATATGGGAGGGGCAAGGCTGCCTGTTGTAGGCCAGTGGTGTGTGGCTCGGCCGTCCCAGTAATCATGCCATAGGTTAAGGGGATGGCGGGGTTGGCATCTAATTTAATATAAGCATCTATTAAAGTAGGTAACAAATTTACTACGTATAAACTATCTGCCAATAAATTTATAGACAAAAAAATCCTTGCAGGGCTAGGGCTATGGAAAAAGGTTCTTTGAATTGGGAGGATCCTTTTACAGGCTGGAAGATGGTTTTGGGGGGCTGAGGATCCATTCCTTTTATGAAAGTGGGATAAATAATCACAGAGGCCTCTTCGTGCCCTCGGAGCAGGGCTGAGCCCAGAAACAACAGCCAACAAGCGGAGCCCAGGGTCAGCAGCCACCAAGTGAGGGTGGCGGCAGGGCACGCAGCCCTGTTCTGAGCTGGGGCCGGGGCTGCGGCTGGCGCTGGCAGGGATGTGCAGCCACAAGGCAGCCTGGGAGGCACAGCCTGCTGGGCCAACTCTTCCACTAGGGTTCCTCCGGCTCTTGCTTTGCCCACATATGGCGGCAGAGGGGAGGGTACAGACAATGAATTGGCCAGGGAAAGGGGTTGTGGGGAGTTCTTGGCGTTCCCAAAGGGATCAGGAGGTTTTTTTAGGGGCTTCAGGACCAGACGGGGGGTTGTATGCTTGGCAGCCCCATTTTTTGCTGGCTTGGGGATATGGTCAGTGAGTTTATCTGGGGGTCGTGGGGGAAAACAACTTTTAAGCGCGGAGACGGTGGGGAGAACTGCAAGGGGGGATCTCCCCTTTCTCTGTCTGGGCTCTCCTAACCAGCACCTCAACTTGATTCCAGGTATACCAATCATAAAGATTACTTTCAGGGAGCTATGGGGCAGTTTTTAGAAGGTACCCCCAGGCCTGGGTGGCTTGGTTATCAGCGAGATTAAGTCCTAGGCTCTTGAGAATGAGTTGAATGGATTCTAGGGCAGGGTCAGGTTTAGAACTGAACTTCCCCATATTAATACCCATATTAATATACAGGGGGATACTCACCCAGAAGACCGATTGACTCGCTAGCGATTTCTTTTGTTAGGGGGTGAAGAGGGGGGCCTCACACGGGGCACCAGACTGTCGGGAATCCAGCCCAACAGCTGGCGGGGCTCGGCGAGATGATGAGTGCAGATACCAGCAAAAGCCACGCTCTCTCGGCATCTGCATTTTCGCAGTTAAATAGGCAAAATCTCAAAGTGAGAAATAAGCCCGAGAGAAGGTGTGCTCGCTGGCCAAAAGCATCTTTCCACTTTTAGATATTCTTGCATAACTATTATTCTTCTAGTATTCTTTTAACTCTCTACACGAATTGCTCCGGTGATGTGAGAACAGGACTATGAAAGAAATTGAGTCTGAGGAAATAAATTCTCTAATAATTTGTCTAAATGTCCTTGGCTCTGCTCAATAATAATAAAAACTGGCCAGAACTCAGATGCTGTGATAAGCACTCCAGCTGCAGCAATCACAAATGGCCTCCGACCCTCATTCCAATCACTAATTTAGGTTAAGCTATTAACTCCGGTAAGGTAGCTCAGTTTAAGGTAACTCTGTTTACCCTTGAGATCCTGCCTAGAGACAGAGAAGATAAAAACCTTGTGTGTGACCGTAAAGCAATTTAGTTGATAAACAACTTAGTTGCCCAAATACAATAGATTCAAGGAGAAAGATTGTTGACTTTTACCTCAGTATGAGCATTCATGGAGACAGGGAAATGGATTATTAAAGATGAGTAGGCTTTTAATAGGCTTGTTGTCTAAAGAAGAGTGCTCAGCAGTTAAGGAAATACATCTGACAATTAAAACCAAGAACTTTGTGGTGTTGTTTGTGGTATTTTGTCTGCAAAACTGTGTTGTGAGTTTGCTTAAGCTTTCAGATTTAGAAGATAAGATGCCAACACCTGAAGAAACTCCATCACATCCACCTGAATCACCACATCTCCCCACACTTGCTATATGAACTGAGCCCAAAAAAGATGGAAAGTTCCAAAAAAGTTAAAGAAGATTCCCCGAGAAGCCCCCAAGCCTTGGGCATGCCTGTTTGGAACTGCTTATCTGCAAAACCTGAGAAAGAATCCGGAGGGAGTTAATCTCTCGAAGATCAACAGCCAGCTGAAGGACTAGTTTTATTACCTTTGTTTACATGTCATTCATTATTATTTCACAGTGATTACACCCACCCCCTTCTTCTCTTATTGTTAACTTTACTGGTGAAGGGTATAAATTTTGGGGTTTTTTGTAATAAAGTGTCATTGGCTCAAGAAGCCTTTGTCCATCTCAGGTTCTTTTCCAAAGCGTCGTACCTAAAAACTTAAGGAATTCATAGAGGGTAAAGAACCACTGCAGATAAGATTCTGCAGAATTTCACCTGCCTTTTGCCCCATCTTTCTGAGGTTTCCGACCGCGAGTGGTCTTGCCCCCCACAGGACTGAGCCCGTCGGCAACAGATGAGTACCGACCACTCGAACACAAACCCACCAGCCGGGAGTCAAGTCAAGCAAGATCTCATTTATTTCTCTCCAAGCAATCCTATATATAGCACCAAGCCACGAGGGGAATTTCCATGAGAAATAGCCTAGCCTATCCGGGATAAAGATCACTAGCACGTAGTTTACAGCCAATTCCAGGCCGGAACATGAGCCATTCATGTGTGTGGAAAGCTCCTTTAAAGGTAGAAAGGGAAAAACCGCTCAGTCTCCCCACCCATAATGAATGGTGAAACCACGCCTTCCTAGCTTCCTCCAGGCGCCATCTTTGCCCCTTTTCTGCTGAATCACTTTACTTAAAGTTTTGCCTTAGGTTGTAGGCTGCTCAGGCCTAGGAAGGCTGTATCTCCTTAGGCTCTGTATGGACACACCTCATCAAAATTCCAGGAATAATCACTTAAAAGCTCAGGTAAATCCCTATTCAGAGTCAGAATGACAGCCTCCTGTGGAACATGGTGGTGCACGCTTGTAATTCCAGTCCTTGGAAGGCTGACACAGAAGGATCCAAGGTTGCAGCCGGCCTAAGCTATTTAGGGAGGCACTCCAAGACTTAGTGAAACCTTGCTTTAACATAAAAATATAAAACAAGGCTGGGATGTAGCTTGGACGTAGAATGCCCCTGGGTTCAATGCCCAGTACCATAAAAAATAGAAAAAATAAATAGTCCATTACAGCAATAATCAAAATCCTTTTATAAGGCTACAAAACCAATTGACAGGGTTTAATCAATGAATCTCTTGTTCAATAGGTTGAAATATAGGTGGGGGGACTATGTATTGATTAGCTCTGGCCCCCCAAAAGGGCAACCATGGATGCTCGTTGATCATATAGGCTGGCCCAATTAAACCTGGGAATAATTCATTCCCAGGTTTCTTAATACTCTTTTTCCTGTAATATCTTCATAAGCAAAGAACAGCAGGTCTCACTGAAACCACCCAGATCGTTTGGCTTGATTATTAACCTTGTTATTAATCAAGTCCTCGTTCTCCACTTGCTAGGACCTTGTCAAACAGCTTGAGGGACCTGGACCTCAAGATTTATGTATAAAAGTCATGTAAAAATTTTAGTTTTGTTAAACAAATATTAAATATAAGGACCTGCCACGTGAACTCAGTAGAAAAAAACCCAGTGATTAATTGCAAATCATTTCCCAATGGCTCATTAGCCACAATCTTTTTTTTTTTTTTTTTTTGGTGTGTGGATTGAAATCCCAGGGCATTCCCTAACTGGGGTACACACCCAACCCAACTCAATTTTTTAATTCTTGCTCTCTCTTTTTCATTTTTTTTTTTTTTGTGGTACTGGAGATGGAACCCAGGAGCCTTCTACCTCCGTGCTACACTTCCAGACCTATTTTATAGTTTATTTGGAATCAGGGTCTCACCTAGTAGCTGAGTCAGGCTTCGAACCTATGATCATCCTAGTTCAAGCCCCCCAAATGCTGGGATTACAAGCTTGTGGCAACACACCAGGCTTATTCTTTTATATTGAAATGGGATCTCTGAGTTGCAAAGGGCCTCACTATGTAGCTGAGGCTGTCTGCAAACTGTGATTCTACTGTCTCAGCCTCCCAAATGCTGGGATTATAAACTTGTGCCAAAATGCCTGGCTGACCACAATTATTTAAGAACTACATAAAAGTTGAGTCTACTGAGCCAGGTTTGTTGGTGCACACTTGTAATCCCACGTTAGGGAGGCTGAGATAGGAGGATCACACAGGTCCAAAGCCAGCCTCAGCTACTTAGTGAGGCTCTCGGCAATATAGTGAGACCCTGTTTCCAAATAAAGTATAAAAATAGGGCTGGGAGTATAGTGGTAGAAGGCCCCTGGGTTCCACCCCAGCACCTGTTAAAAAATAAATTGAGTCTACTGAGCACTGCAAGCAGATTTCCATTTATTTAGAATCAACAAGTTATAGGTAACTGAGGAAAAAATGTATGAGCTGATTAATGATAAAAGACTATAAAAAATAAACTCTCACACTATCAAAAAAATTAAAAATTTCTCCCCACACTGCACTCTTTCCTATCTGTGAATTGGTACAGATTGCTAAGGGCATCCCCCAAGATTCACATTGACAGGTGCACTTTTGTGTGTGTGTGTGTGTGGTACTGGGGGTGGAACCCAGAGGCTTTTATCTCTGGGCTATCCTCCCAGACCTGTTTAATATTTTATTTGTAAACAGGTTCTCACTAAGTTGCTGAAAGCCTCACTAAGTAGCTGAGGCTGGCTTCCAACCTGCGAGATCCTCCTGTCTCAGCCTCCCAAGCGCGGGAATTACAAGTGTGCGCCACCATGCCCGGCAACATAGGTGTACTCTCAACCACACATTCGTCTATGACAGGGAAGCCTGCCTAGGGTGTCTACTGGGAATTACTCTCCTGTGTGAGTTCCTTCATGTCTGTACAAGGAACTAGATATCCCAAAGGCATTCCACATGGCTTACATATGTAAGGCTCCTGCATTGGAGGATGACTGGAAGAACTAAAGGCTGTCCCACATTGCTTGCTCATTTTCTCTCCCATGTGACTCCTTTCATGTTTTCTGAGAATGAGGAACAGCTTAAGCTTTCCCACATAGGTTACACACATAAGGTTTCTTTGAACTGTGAGTCCTTTGTGTCTCTTAATACTTTTGGAAAATTTAAACACTCTCCAGCATTGCTTACACACATAGGGTTTCTCCTCAATGTGAATTCACTCATGTGCCCGAAGGTGAGCGGAAGATCTAAAGGCTTTCCCACATTGCTTACATACATAGGGTTTCTCACCTGTATGAATTCGGTAATGCTTCTGAAGGTTATAGCGAAATCTAAAGCCTTTCCCACATTGCTTACATACATAGGGCTTCTCCCCAGTGTGATTCCTATGATGTAGTCTAAGAGAATAAGATTTAGTAAAGGTTTCCCACATTCTTTACATACATAGGGTTTCTCACCCGTATGAGTTCGCTCATGTTGCTGAAGGTAACTGGAACAGGTAAAGCCTTTCCCACATTGCTTACATACATAGGGTTTCTCCCCAGTGTGAACTTGCTCATGTGCCTGAAACTGACTGGAAGATCTAAAGGCTTTCCCACATTGCTGACATGCATAGGGTTTCTCCCAAGTGTGAATTCGCTCATGTTCCTGAAGGCTACCTGAAGATCAAAAGCCTTTCCCACATTGCTTACATACATTGGGTTTCTCACCAGTATGAATTCACTTATGTTTCTGAAGGTTAGTGCAATATCTAAAGGCTTTTCCACATTGCTTACATACATAGGGTTTCTCACACGTATGAATTCGCTCATGTGCCTGAAGGTGATGGTGATATCCAAAGCCTTTCCCACATTGCTTACATACAAAGCATTTCTTATCTGTATGAATTCGCTCATGTACCTGAAAGTGACTGGAATATCTAAAGGCTTTCCCACATTGCTCACATACATAGGGTTTCTCCCCAGTGTGAATTCGCTCATGTATCTGAAGATCAGTGGAAAATCGAAACCCTTTCCCACATTGCTTGCACACACAGGGTTTTCCCCCAGTGTGACTGCTTTCATG
Source organism: Muscardinus avellanarius (assembly GCF_963383645.1). Classification (NCBI taxonomy): domain Eukaryota; kingdom Metazoa; phylum Chordata; class Mammalia; order Rodentia; family Gliridae; genus Muscardinus; species Muscardinus avellanarius. The sequence continues at coordinate 43,404,429 of NC_137804.1, forward strand.
CTTTCTGAGATTTGATGATTCAGTGTACACTTTCCCACATTGCTGACATGCATAGGGTTTCTCCCCAGTGTGAATTCGCTCATGTTTCTGAAGGTTACTTGAAGATCAAAAGCCTTTCCCACATTGCTTACATACATTGGGTTTCTCACCAGTATGAATTCACTTATGTTTCTGAAGGTTAGTGCAATATCTAAAGGCTTTTCCACATTGCTTACATACATAGGGTTTCTCACACGTATGAATTCGCTCATGTGCCTGAAGGTGATGGTGACATCCAAAGCCTTTCCCACATTGCTTACATACAAAGCATTTCTTACCATATGAATTCGCTCATGTACCTGAAGGCAACTAGAATATCTAAAGGCTTTCCCACATTGCTCACATACATAGGGTTTCTCCCCAGTGTGAATTCACTCATGTGCCCGAAGGTCAGTGGAAGATCTAGTCTTTCCCACATTGCTTGCACACACAGGGTTTTTCTCCAGTGTGACTGCTTTCATGCTTTCTGAGATTTGATGATTCAGTGTACACTTTCCCACATTGCTGACATGCATAGGGTTTCTCCCCAGTGTGAATTTGCTCATGTTCCTGAAGGTTACTTGAAGGTCAAAAGCCTTTCCCACATTGCTTACATACATTGGGTTTCTCACCAGTATGAATTCACTTATGTTTCTGAAGGTTAGTGCAATATCTAAAGAATTTTCCACATTGCTTACATACATAGGGTTTCTCCCCAGTGTGAAATTGCTCATGAGCCCGAAGGTAACTGGAAGATCTAAAGGCTTTCCCACATTGCTTACATACATAGGGTTTCTCACACGTATGAACTCGCTCATGTGCCTGAAGGTGATGGTGACACCCAAAGCCTTTCCCACATTGCTTACATACAAAGCATTTCTTATCCGTATGAATTCGCTCATGTACCTGAAGGTGACTGGAATATCTAAAGGCTTTCCCACATTGCTCACATACATAGGGTTTCTCCCCAGTGTGAATTCGCTCATGTATCTGAAGATCAGTGGAAAATTGAAACCCTTTCCCACATTGCTTGCACACACAGGGTTTTTCCCCAGTGTGACTGCTTTCATGCTTTCTGAGATTTGATGATTCAGTGTACACTTTCCCACATTGCTGACATGCATAGGGTTTCTCCCCAGTGTGAATTCGCTCATGTTCCTGAAGGTTACTTGAAGATCAAAAGCCTTTCCCACATTGCTTACATACATTGGGTTTCTCACCAGTATGAATTCACTTATGTTTCTGAAGGTTAGTGCAATATCTAAAGGCTTTTCCACATTGCTTACATACATAGGGTTTCTCACACGTATGAATTCACTCATGTGCCTGAAGGTGATGGTGACATCCAAAGCCTTTCCCACATTGCTTACATACAAAGCATTTCTTACCCATATGAATTCGCTCATGTACCTGAAGGCGACTAGAATATCTAAAGGCTTTCCCACATTGCTCACATACATAGGGTTTCTCCCCAGTGTGAATTCACTCATGTGCCCGAAGGTCAGTGGAAGATCTAAAGTCTTTCTCACATTGCTTGCACACACAGGGTTTTTCTCCAGTGTGACTGCTTTCATGCTTTCTGAGATTTGATGATTCAGTGTACACTTTCCCACATTGCTGACATACATAGGGGTTCTCTCCATTGTGACTCCTTTCATGTCTTCTGAGAAAAATAGCACAGTAGGCTTTCCCACACTGTTCACATACATAAGGTTTCTCTCCACTGTGAATTCTTCCATGGATTTTAACGAAATGGGAACTGCTGAAGGTTTTCCCACACTGCTCACACTCATGGTGTTGATCTCCACTGTGATTCCCCTTATTCTTTAGAAAGCTCTTGGGAGAGCTGAAGGCTTCCTCTGTTCTTTGTATTTATCAGGTTTCTCTCCATATTTCAAAGGCACACATGGTTTCTGTCCAGAGTGAGCGCTGTGGGGCTTATTTAAGGATAAATGACCAAAGAGAACATCTCCACACATCTGCCTTTCACCTGGTTTGACTCCAGGACAAGTTTTCTGCTTGGCAATAGGATCTGGAGAGCAGCTAATGATTATTCCACAGTCACTATCAAGTTTATATTCAAAGAATCTCTCTACCATTTCATTTCTGAAAAAAAATAAAAATAGAAGTATATTAGTAATGATGTGTTTATTAAGATTTTTGTGTGTATGTGTGTGTGTGTGTGTGTGTGTGTGTGATACTGGAGGTGGAACCCAGAGGCTTTCTACCTCTGGGCTATAGTCCCAGAGCAATTTTCTATTTTATTTGGAAACAGGGTTTCACTAAATTGCTGAGAGCCTCACTAAGTAGCTGAGGCTGGCTTCGACCCTGTGCGATCCTCCTGTCTCAGCCTTCCAAGCGCACGGTTTACAAGCATGTGCCACCATGCCCAACTATTAAGAATTTTGTATAGGTCCAGGTGTGGTGGCACACACTTGTAATCCCAGTGCTTGGGAAGCTGAGAAAGGAGGATCGCACAGGTTCCAAGCCAGCCTCAACTACTTAGTGAGGTTTTGAGCAATTTAGTGAGATCCTGTTTCCAAATAAAAAGTATAAAATAGGTCTGGGAATATAGCCTGGAGATAGAAAGACTCTGGGTTCCACCCCTAGTAACACCAAAAAGAACTAAAGAATTTTCTATGAGACATGTGAGTTTAGAAATTTTATTAATTTTTTTTTTGCTGGTTTAAGGATGTAACCCAGGTGCATTTGACCTCCACACGAGAACCCCTGCCCTATTTTTTATTCTTTATTTTGACACAGGGTCTCACTAAGTTGCATAGGGCCTCAGTAAGTAGTACCTGAGGCTGTCCACCAACCATGACCCTCCGGCTGCAGTCTCCTGAATTTTGGGATTACAAGAGCATTCCACTATGCCCAGCTAGAAATTTTTTAACATGATTTGCTGAAATGCTCTTCAGAATACCTCTGGGAGCTATTATCAAAGCACTAGTATCCATATCAAGCCTTTCTCTCTTTGATAAATCATTCAGTCCTTTTTCTTTTCATTTATTTTGTGGTATGAGGATAGAACCCAGTGTCTTTTACATGCTGCAAAAGTGTTCTCCTGCCCAGAGTGGTGGCATATACTTGTACTCCAAGTATTTGAAAAGGCCAACACAGATGGATCAAAGGTTCAAAACCACCATCAGCTATTTTGAGAGATCTTTTTTCCAAATAAGGAATAGAAAGAACTGAAGAGGAATCCAAGAAGTTGAAAGCCCCTGGGTTAAATTCTCAGTAACACACACACACATACACACACACACACACACACACACACACAGAGAGAGAGAGAGAGAGAGAGAGAGAGAGAGAGAGAGAGAGAAACACACTTTCTCTTTCTCTCTTCTTTCTTTCTCTGTCTTTCTCTCTCTCTCTACTTCTGACCTACATCCATAACTTTTCTTTTTTTGTGTGGTGGTACTGTGGATAGAACCCTTCTACTTTTGGGCTACACTCCCAGACCTATTTTTATATTTTATTGGAAACAGGGTCTCTTAAGCCAGTGAGGCTGACTTTGAACCTCTTGATCCTGTCTCCGCCTCCAAAGCGCAGAGTTTTCTTTTCTTTTCTTTTCTTTCTTTTTTTTTTTTTTTGTGGGTCTGGGGATGGAACCCGGGGGCATTTGACCTCTTAGCCACACCGCCTGCCATATTTTTTATTCTTTATTTTGAAACAGGGTCTCACTGAGTTGCAGAGGGCCTCACTAAGTAGCCGAGGCTGTCTGCGAATTGGTCTCAGCCTCCCAAATGTTGGGATTACAAGTGTGCGCCACCACACCCGGCTCCTCCATAACTTTTGATTTTTAAATTTTTTTTGTTTTCTTTCATTTATTTATTATTTATTTATTTATTTATTTATTTATTTTGTTTTTTGTGGTGCTGGGGGTGGAAAACAGAGGCTTTTTACCTCCAGGCTATGCTCCCAGTCCTATTTTTTTTATATATTTTAATTTGGAAACAAGGTCTCACTAATTCCTGAGAGCCTCACTAAGTAGCTGAGGCTGGCTTCGAACCTGTGCGATCCTCCTGTCTCAGCCTCCAAAGCACGGGGATTACAAGTGTGTGCCACCACACCCGGCCCTCCATAGCTTTTGATTTTTTTAATTTTTCTTTGTTTTCTTTTAGACCACTGGGCATTAGCTGGGCGTGGTGGCGCATGCTTGTAATCCCAGCATTCAAGAGGCTGAGACCAGAGGATCGCGGTTCACAGGCAGCCTCAGCTACTTATTGAGGCCCTCTGCAACTTAGTGAGACTCTGTTTCAAAATAAAGAACAAAAAACAGGGCTGGGGCTATAATTCGGAGGTCAAATGCCCCTGGGTTCCATCCCCAGATCCGCAAAAAAAAAAAAAAAGAAAAAAGAAAAAATAATAAACTACTGGGCATTGCCAGGCATGGTGGTGCACGCCTGTAATTCTTGTGCTTGGGAGGCTGAGACAGGAGGATCACATGGGTTCAAAGCCAGCCTCAGCTGCCTTAATAGACCCTGTTTCCAAAGAAAATATAAAATAGGTCTGGGAGTGTATCCTGGAGGTAGAAGGCCCCTTTGTTCCATCCTCAGTACCACCAAATAAATAAATAAATAAAAATAAACTACTGGGCATCAAAACGACGGGCTTTGTACCTCCAAGCTATACCCCAACACTTTTTATTTTTAAATAGAGTCCCACTAATTGGCTGAGTGCCTCTAACCTGCAATCTTCCTACTTTAGCTCCTTAAGTACTTGTATAACAGGAATAGACCACCACAGCAAGCATTCTAAATGAAGATTACACCCAGATGAATTCTACCTCTCAGACCACAGCCGCACTCCTTTCTTTCTTTCTTTCTTTCTTTCTTTCTTTCTTTCTTTCTTTCTTTCTTTCTTTTTTGTACTGGGGGTGGAACCCAGAAACTTTGCTACCTCCAGGTTATAGTACCAGACCTACTTATGCTTTATTTGGAAACAGGGTCTCACTAAGTTGCTAAGAGTCTCACTATGTAGCTGAGGCTGGCTTCAAAGCTGCGAACCTCCTGTCTCAGCCTCCCAAGCACTGGGATTACAAGCGTTGGCTACCACGCCTGGCTCATTCCCTTCTATTTTGATGCAGGGTCTCTCAAAGTTTGAACCAGGGTCTCTCTAAGTCTCACTAGTTGCTAATCTGGTTTCACATCTGAGATTTCTGTCACATTCCCCTAAATACTGCCAGTACAGGCTTTCTCCTCCTTCCTAGTCTTTAATTTTACACTCTCTCCCTAATGTTTCTGGGCTGGACAAAAACTCACATTCCTCCTGCCTAAGCCTTCCACGTAGTTGGGCTTATAGGCCTGAGCCACCACAGCTGGCTCATCTCCTGTTTCATAATATTCTTTTCCCAGTTAACTATTTAATTATACTGAATATTTAAATCATATTGAAACACATTCTAGTGCTCCATGTTAACAATATGAGAGACAAAATCTGTGTTAGACATTGAACTGTTGGCATAAGATACCTCAAAGTTGTGTCCCATTGTGTACACAAAATCTTTTTTATAAACTGGGCGTGGTGGTGCACGCTTGTAATCCCAGCATCTGGGAAGCGGAGACTGGAGAATTACTGTTCGTGGACAGACTCAGCTACTTAGTGAGGCCCTTCACAACTCAGTGAGACCCTATTTCAAAATAAAGAATAAAAAATAAAGAAGAATAAAGAATAAAGAAGGAAGGAAGGGCTGGGGGTATGGCTCAGAGGTCAAATGTCCCTGAGTTCCAGCTCAAGACATGCAAAAAAAAATTCTTTATTATCTACAACCTTATTCCCAAACCCTGACATATATGAATCATAAGAAAAACTGGACTGATGGTGTCACATTTGTGCTCCCAATGTTGTAATGTTAATGTTGAAACATTTCTTTCTTTGTTTTCCTTTCTTTTTTTTTCCCTGTGGTACAGGGGATGGATTCTACCTCTGAGCTGCACCCCCAACCCCATTCTTTATTCCTTCTTCCTTCCATCCTTCTTTCCTTCCTTCTTTCCTTTCTTCTTTTTTGCACGTCTGAGGATGGAACCTACGTGCATGTAACCTCTGCACTACACCCCCTGCCCTATTTTTATACATTTATTTAATTAATTATTTATTTATTGGTGCTACTGGTATGCCTGGAAATCCTTCTACCTCCAGGCTGCACTCCCAGAGATCTATTTTTTATATTTTCATTTGGAAACAGGGTCTCTAAGCCAGTGAGGATGGCTTCAAACCTGCAAGATCCTCCTGTCTCTGCCTCCCAACCGTGGGGATTATAAGCATGCGCCACCACTCCCGGCTTATACTTTTTTTTGTTACTTAATTTTTTTCTTTTAAAACCCATCATTTACTTTATTTATTTATTTATTTATTTATTTATTTATTTATTTTTGTGTGCGTGGGTCTGGGGATGGAACCCAGGGCCATTCTACCTCTGAGCTATACCCCCTGAACTGTTTTTTTTCTTTATTTTGAGACAGGGTCTCTCTAAGTTGCGAAGGGCCTCACTAAGTACCTGAGGCTGTCTGTGAACCGCGATCCTCTGGTCTCAGCCTCTCGAATGCTGGGATTACAAGTGTGCAACATCACGCCCAGCTATTTATTTCTTTATTTATTGTTTAATACAAACATCTTATTGAACATAAATGGTATACATTTAAACTATACTTGGTGCCCTCTCCCCCCACTCATGTTTTCCCTTCCCCCCTCCCACCAATGATTGTCCAGGGTAACCATGCCATATTCATAATTTTACACATATTCAGATGTAGACCCTCATTAATCAAGTTCAGCCTTCCTCCTCTCCTATCTTTCCATTCAAACTTTGCTGATATTTCCCCTCCATTATCTGGAGTCCCACAGGTATCCTCTATGTTCTCTTGTTTGGGCATATTAGAGGAAACATATGTACCTTCTTCCTCTGTGCATGGTTGATCTCACTTAATATAATGCTCTCTAGGACTTTCCATCTCCTAGCAAATGATATGATTTTGTTCTTCGTTATGGCTGAATAGAATTCCATTGTGTGTATTTCCCAAAGTTTTGCTATCCATTCCTCTGTTGATGGAGCTCTGGGTTGGTTCCATATTTTGGCTAATACGAATTGTGCTGCTATGAACATAGGTCTGCATATGTTGCTGTAGTTCTCTGAATTCAACCCCTTTGGAAAAATACCCAGGAGTGGTAGAGCTGGATCATATATATGGTGGGTCTATTGCCAGCTTTCTTAGGAATCTCCACACAGATCTCCATAGTGGCTGAACTAGTTTGCACTCCCACCAACACTGTAAGAGTTCCTCTTTCCCCACATCCTCACCAGCATTTGTTGTTATTTGATTTCTTTAGGCTTGCCACTCTGACTGGGGTTAGATGGAATTTCAGTGTAGTTTTGATTTGCATCTCCCTGATGGCCAATGATGTAGAACATCTTTTCATGTATCTATTGGCCCTTTGTATCTCTTCTTTTGTGAAGTGTCTATTCATCATAGCAATAGATGCTGAAAAAACATTCGACAAAATCCAACACCCATTTCTGTTAAAAACACTGCAGAAAATTGGGATAGAAGGAACCTACTTCAACATCATTAAGGCAATATACTGTAAACCCAAAGCCAACATTATATTAAATGGGGAATAACTGCAAGAATTTCCTCTACAATCAGAAACAAGACAAGAATGCCCACTATCACCACTCCTTTTCAATATAGTCCTTGAGACTCTTGCCACAGCAATAAGACAAGAGAAGGAAATCAAAGGAATTCACATAGGAAGAGAGGAATTAACATTATCCTTATTCGCAGATGACATGATCCTTTATCTGGAAGACCCAAAGAACTCAACCAAAAGACAAATTCAGCAAAGTTGAAGGATACAAAATCAACCTAAAGAAATCAGAGGCTTTTCTTTATGCCAACAATGAATCCACAATGAAAGAAACAAAATAATTCCATTCACTGTAACCTCAAAACCAATAATATACCTAGGAATAAACCTAACCCAAGATGTAAAAGACCTCTACAACAAAAACTATAAAACACTAAAGAAAGAAATTGAAGAAGACCTTGAAAGATGTAAAAATCTCTTATGCTCATGAATAGGCAAAATAAATATCATCAAAATGGCCATTCTGCCAAAAGTGATTTATAGATTCAATGCAACTCCCATTAAAATACCAGCGACATTCTTTATAGACCTAGAAAAAGCAATCATGAACTTTATATGGAGAAAGAAAAGACCCAGAATAGCCAAAGCAATTCTCAGCAATAAGAAACATGCAGGAGGCATCACAATCCCAGACGTCAAATTATACTATTGAGCAATAGTAGTAAAAAAAAGCATGGTCCTGGCCAATAACAGATATACTGATGAGTGGATTAGAATAGAAGATACAGAAATAAATCCAAACATCTTTAGTCAATTAATCTTTGACAAAGGGGCCAAACTCATGCTGGAGAAAAGACAGCCTTTTCAACAAATGGTGCTGGGAGAACTGGCTATCCATTTGTAGAAAGATGGAACTAAACCCCTACATCTCACCATGCACAGAAATCAACTCAAGATGGATCAAAGACTTAGAAATTAGACCTGACACTGTGAAGTATACTTTTATTTTTCAAACAGGGTCTCATTAAGTTGCAGAGAGCCTCACTAAGTAGCTGAGGCTGCCGGCAAAGCATGATCCTTTTGTCTCAGCCTCTCAAATGCTGGGATTACAAGTGTGAGCCACCAAGCCCGGCCTTATACTTTATTTTGAATCCCGCTCTCACTGAGTTGCAAAAGCCCCCATTAAGTAGCTGAGGCTGGCCACAAAGGCGATCCCACAGGTTTCAGCATCCCAAATGCTAGGATTAAAAGCATGAGCCACCAACCCAGCCATGTTGAAACATTTCTAATGTTGGAAGTTACAATTGTAGAAGTTCAATGTATAAGCATTTTTGGAATATAATTTGAGGTTAAATCCATTCATATGGGGGTTATCTTTTTTTTTTTTTGTGGGTCTGGGGATGGAACCCAGGGGCATTTGACCTCCGAGCTACACCCCCTGCCCTATTTTTTATTCATTATTTTGAAACCGGGTCTCACTGAGTTGCAGAGGGCCTCACTAAGTAGCTGAGGCTGTCCACAAACCGCGATCCTCCAGGTCTCAGCCTCCCGAATGCTGGGATTACAAGTGTGCACCACCACGCCCGGCTTGGGGGTGTTATCTTAATCATTAGCTTTGTTGTTAAACTCCCCGACATGCTAGTATTCTTGGACTCGTTGCTTACTTTCTCTCTCTTCCAAGGTAAACCTCCAGCTCTTTTTATTTTATTTGATACTTTGTTTTAGCCTATGGCCCTTCTCTCTCAGCCTCCCAAATGCTGGGATTACAAGCTCATCACCCCGATTCATTGCTTTCTTCTGGGAGTGAAATATTACCTTTGATTTCTCCTGAAAGTTTGGCAATCGTCAGTAATGTTCTGCTCCTCTTGATCTTGGCCTAGAGAGTAAACCCAAAAAGAGAATTATGAATTATTACACCATCACAAGAAATTATTAAGTTCTAGGCTGAACACAAGCTATAAATAATAGGATGGGGTCTGGTCTATTTCCCAAACATTTCCGTTCAATTTTTTTTTTATTTTTTGTGGTACTGGAAATGGAACCCAGGGGTTTTCTACCCCCAGGCTACACTTCCAGAACTATTTTTTTTTAATATTTCATTTGGAAAGAGGGTCTCATTAAGTTGCTGAAACCTCACTAAGTAGCTGAGGATGGTTTAGAACCTACACAATCCTCCTGTCTCAAGTCTGCCAGGTACTGGACTACAAGTGTGCACTACCACGTCCCTCGCCTTTCAATATTTCAATTCATGCCACAGCATTGATGACCAAGAACCATGTGCGCTCTGATTGACTAATGAAGGGATTCACACCACCCTTACCTACGCAGGCCAGGTTCCTCAAGGTTTCCTGCATCACATGTCGGTAGAGCTCCTTTTGGGAGGGATCCAGCAAAGCCCACTCCTCCAGGGTGAAGGTCACAGCCACATCCTCAAAAGCCACCAACGCCTAAAACACGGCACATATTTCTAGCAGGAAGGGTGAGACTAAGACTCAGATCACTGCAGATCTATACTAACTTCAAAGGAAGTTCCCATGATGCTCTGTTCCCTAAATGTTCCCTCCATGCCTTGCTCATCACACTCTTACTCTCCATCCATTCCCACATCATGTCCTGCAGCAATTCTGATGGGAGGCTGAAGGTATATGGTCCTAGGAGAACCCCGACACCCACAGTATTTCTGTGTCATCTCAACTTTTCTGTGGGCACCGTAGCATCTCTCAAATAAAGTCCTAGCTGTGTGTGGTGACATACACTTGTAAACCCAGGACTGTCCAGCCTCAGTAACTTAAAGAGAGACCCTGTTTCAAAAGAAAAAATGAGCCGGGCATTGTGGTGGACATTTGTAATCCCCGCTCTTGGGAGGTAGAGACAGGAGGATTGCGCTGGTTTGGAGCCAGCCTTCCTGGCTTAAGAGACCCTGTTTCCATATAAAAAGTAAAAAAATAGGTCTGAGAGTGTAGCCTGTGGGAGTGTATCCTGGAGGTAGAAGGGCTTCCAGGAACCCCAGGTACCACCAAAAAAAAAAAAAAAAAAAAAAAAAAAAAAAGGAAAAATGAAAAGGGCTGGGGGTGTAGCTGTAGCATGCGCTTGGTTTCTATTTCTGGAACATAATGACTCCTATGTGCTTGTCTCCATTGTAAGATGGCAATGTGACTTGGAATTCACATATTAGACAATAACTATCAGCAGCAAAGGTCATGAGAACCCAGACACCTGGCAAGCAGAGTTCAGAGTTCATAATTGCCATCAGGCAGGAGAGCAGGTTGGCAAGACAGAGAAAGAAAAGGCGGCATGGAAGGCGGTCGATATCTCGATGCCCTGCTTATGGTGCAAGCGGCTCTGCTCCCTTGAAGAAGTGTGGGTCTGTTTTTTGCACTAATAGTAAAAGGGCACCAAGTACTCAAGAGTTTAGCCAGGTGTTGTGGCACACGTGTGTATTCTTAATACTTGGGAGACTGAGACAGGAGGATTGCAGACTGACAGCCAGCCTCACCAACCCAGTGAGGCTCCCATCAACTTAGGGAGACCCTTTCTAAATAAAAACAGGAGTGGCGCTGTGTGTCGTGGTGCACGCTTGTAATCCCTGTGCTTGAGGTAGAGACAGGAGGATCATGCAGGTTCAAAGCCAGCTTCCCTGGCTTAAGAGACCATGTTTCCAAATAAAATGTAAAATAGGTCTGGGCGTGTAGCCCATAGCCCGGAGGTAGAAGATTTCCATCCCCAGTACCACCAAAAAAAAAAAAAAAAAAAAAAAAAAAAAAAAAAAAAAAAGGACTGGGGGTATAGTTCAGAGGTAGGACATCCTGATTTTAATCCACAATCTCATAAACAAAATAAAAAAGCCACAAAATAACCCTAGCATGGTGACACAAACTTGTGGTCCCAGCACATGGAAGGCTAAAAAAGGAGGACTGCAGGTTTGAGGACATCATCAATGTGTTGCCAGACTCTAAGCAATGTAATGAGAACTTGCTTCCAAAAATCTAAAGGGATGGGGAAGGTGCATGGACTTATAATGTCCTGGGTCAATCCAAAGCCCCATATTCAAACAAGGAAATCAATCAATGAATCAATCAATCAAGATAGCTGAGGGTGTAACTAGAGATAGAAATACTCCTACATAAATTCTGAGGATCATACATATACTCAAAGATAAAGGGATAGATGATAGAGAGAAACCTATTTACTCACTTGAAAATGATTATATAAATATTTTTGTTAAATTAATTCATTTTCATTTTTTCTTTTTTTTGTATGGGAGATTAAACACAGGCCATTCTACCTTCAAAGTTCACCTCTGTCTGGGCGTGGTGGCGCACGCTTATAATCCCAGCATTCAGGAGGCTGAGATTGGACAATTGTGGTTTCTGGACAGCCTCAGCTACTTAGTGAGACCATTTGCAACTCAGTGACACCCTGTTTCAAAATAAACAATAAAACATAGGGCAGGGAGTATGGCTCAGAGGTCGAATGTCCCTGAGTTCCAGGTCAAGACCCACAAGAAAAAGAAAAAAGTTCACCTCCAACACTTTTCATTTGTTATTCAAATGAGGTACTGACAAATTGTACAGCACCTCACTAAGTTGGTGAGGCTGGCCAAAAAATGGTTGATGCTATGTCTCAGCCTCCCAAGTACTGGGACTTCACGTGTGTACCACCTTACCCAAGTAATTTTACTCAGAAGCAAATAACTTATTTCAGAAAATCTCTTTGAGCCAGGCATGGTGACACAAGCCCTTTGGACAGCTATGGACTGTTACAGATTGGGAGACTATGGTTTTGGGAAGCCATTCCCTGGGAACCCCTGCTAGGGTCCCGGACACACTTACCCCCAACCCATAACAAAACCCAAAACGATCCCAAACAGAAGAAAAAACCGTGGATTCCTGTCCTAAGCTAAGAATAAATATGCATAGCTTGGACCTTTGCTGAAGATTTAAAGATGTTTATTAGAAAGATAGAAATACAGAAAATAGAAATACAGCCCCATGCCAAAATGGCATGAGGGGATGACTCAAATGAGTATACCAAAGGAATTACACGTGGACTCGGCCTTTTATACCCATGACCTCCATCTAATTTGTGTGACTGATGTAGTGAACATCCCTGTAAGGTACCTCTCCTAGCAAGGTGTGGTGAGGTGTCTCCTTTCCTGAAGGGAGAGGTCAAACCCTGCTCCACCCTCCCTAGATCATCATGTAGATCTGTCTAAAGGCCTAGTTCTCCTTTCCTATTGACTGGTTAATTACTTTGAGGTAGGTTAATTTACATTGGAATAGCTGCCTATTTTAGGCAGAAATCAAGTCCTTTCTTTACCCATGTCTGCTGCCATTTTGACACAACTATTTTGAAATATATCAAATATTTTCTTTTGAAATATATTAATATTCAAAGAGCTGGTGATACTGAGCCCCATTCATAGACAACATGATCATACTGGTGTCCCATGAGGGTGGCAGTATAATTTTCAGTCAGCTCTGAGGGATGCAGCTTGGAAACTGGTTGAGCCAGTTTTATAAGATCAAGGTAACTAAACAACATGTGACTGAGCCACCAAATGGTCAAAGAAAAAAAATAAAAAGTCAAAGGAAAAAATATGTTGAGACAAATGAAACCAAAATACAATGTACCAAAAGCATGTAGGACACAGTAAAATAATTCCATGAGAGAACTTTGTAATGATGAATATCTACATTAAAAAAAGAGAAAGATGTCAAATAGATTACCTGTTATACCCCAGAAGTAAAAAAATATCAACAAGCAGAAAGTTAGAAGAAATAAATTAACAAAAAAGCAGAAATAAATATACTAGAAATAAAGACACTAGAAAAGTAATAGAAAAGATCAATGATTGAGTTATTTTTTTTAATGGTATACATATGGTATACACTTAAACTATACTTGGTGCTCTCTCCCCCTGCCTGTTTTCCCTTCCCCCCTCCCACCAGGTAAACCATGCCATATTCATAATTTTGCACATATTTGGTTGTAGACCCTCATTAATCAAGGTCAGTCTTTCTCCTCCCCTATCTTTCCATTCAAGCTTTTCATTTTTTTTTCTTTGACCATTTGGTTGCTCAGTCACATGTTGTTTAGTTTTCACTTATTTGTGAGTTTTCCTGTTATTAAGTTCTAGATTCATACCATTACATTTGGAAAAGACATTCTATGTAATTTTGATATTCTTAAATTTGTCATGAAGTGGCCTAACACATGATCTGAAAAATGACCTAATGTGTATAAGAATGTGTATTCTGCTGTTTAGTGACATAATGCTTTCTATATGTCTTTTATATGTATTTGGTTTAAAGTTTAGTTCAAACCAGTGTTTTATTATATACTTTCTGTCTGAATAATCTCCTCCTGTTAAAATTGAATTATTGATGTTAATTACTAAAAAAATTAAAAATTTTAAAAAAATTAAAAAAGAAATATATTAATAATCAGAGCTTTCCCAAATCTTCCTAGGCTGTCCCCAATACTGGTACATTCCCCCCTCTGTCTAGTAACTTTCTGACACCTGTCAGGCCAAAGGTAAGTACAGAAAATACATTTGAACATTTACAATTTTACAAACATTTAACATGAGCTCAAATTCACTTAATTTTCCCCCTATTTCTATTGCATGAATGTACCCTTCAGCAAAGGAATAGGGACGTCGAGTCATTCATAAACTACTTCGAGCTGAACAGGGGCAACGTTGGGGGGTCCCAGCTTTAGGGTAACATTCATGCATGTAGTTGGCATGGGGGAATCAGATGGGTCCATGTCGTGCGCGTCCATGACGACCCAAAGGGCCTCAATAGATGTCTGTTAGGTTCTGTCTGTTGGCAAGCTTTAACCCTATGAGATAATACTCAATACAGGTTAACCATGAAACCCAAAAGATAACACTTAAATGAGAAATTAAACCATGTTTTGCTGACTTAAGCTGAAATACACAAAAGTGGGATGTATTAAGTGCATTTTGCACCACGTGAATCCAGAAATTAGTACTGTGGAGACCTGAAATAGGCTTTGGAATAAAGATTTTAGATGATTTGATGAGCACCAGGTCACCTGGACAAAACAAAATTTATCCTTTTCCTCTGAATACTCCTGAGATATACTTTGAGAGAAAGTGATAACAATACATTCCTAAGTTCTAGATCATTTCCTTCCCCTCGTGTCTCCTGGAGTATTCCAAACAAGTTATTTGCATTGAAATCTTCACATTAGAGGATTATACTACATGGCAAATTTTCAAAGAATCTGAAAGCTATTTTTTGCAATGGACAACTCACTTGTACTTTTCACATTAGTAAGGATTTATTTTAATGTGCAACTAAGCGATGAACTAAAGACTGCACATCTCCTTTAAACAAGGTTTTTCCCCACACCGTGCTCTTTCCTATCTGTGAATTGGTACAGATTGCTAAGGGCATCCCCCAAGCTTCACATTGACAGGAGCACTCTCAACCACGCATTCCTCTACAACAGGGAAGCCTGCCTAGAGTGTATATTGGGAATTACTCTCCCTTGTGAGTTCTTTCTTGTCTGTACAAGGAACTAGATATCCTGAAGGCATTCCACATGGCTTACTTATGTAAAGCTCCTGCATTTGAGGATTGGAAGAACTAAAGGCTGTCCCACATTGCTTGCTCAGTTTCTCTCCCATGGGACTCCTTTCATGATTTCTTTTTATTTTATTTTTTATTTTATTATTATTTTTTTTTTTTTTTGCGGGTCTGGGGGTGGAACCCAGGGGCATTCGACCTCCAAGCTACACCCCCTGCCCTATTTTTTATTCTTTATTTTGAAACCGGGTCTCACTGAGTTGCGAAGGGCCTCAAAGGTAGCTGAGGCTGTCCGCGAACCGCGATCCTCCTGTCTCAGCCTCCCGAATGCTGGGATTACAAGCGTGCGCCACCACGCCCGGCTATCCTTTCATGGTTTCTTAGGGAATGAGGATCAGAGTAAGATTTTCCACATAGACTGCATACTTAAGGTTTCTCTCCAGCGTGAGTCCTTTCATGTCTCTTAATACTTTGGGAACATTTAAAGGCTTTCCCACATTGCTTTCACACATTGGGTTTCTACCCAGTGTGAATTCGCTCATGTATCTGAAGGCTAGTGGAGGATCTAAAGGCTTTCCCACATTGCTTACATACATAGGGTTTCTCCCCAGTGTGAATTCGCCCATGTACCTGTAATTGACTGAAGGATCTAAAGGCTTTCTGACATTGCTTACATACATAGGGTTTCTCCCCAGTGTGAATTCGCTCATGTACTTTAAGTTCACTAGAAGATCTAAAGGTTTTCCCACATTGCTTACATACATAGGGTTTCTCCCCAGTGTGAATTTGCCCATGTACCTGTAATTGACTGAAGGATCAAAAGGCTTTCTGACATTGCTTACATTCATAGGGTTTCTCCCCAGTATGAATTCGCTCATGTACCCGAAGTTGACTGGAAGATCTAAAGCCTTTCCCACATTGCTTACATACATAGGGTTTCTCCCCAGTGTGAATTCGCTCATGTACCTTAAGTTCACTGGAACATCTAAAGGCTTTCCCACATTGCTTACATACATAGGGTTTCTCCCCAGTGTGAATTCGCTCATGTACCCGAAGTTCACTGGAAGATCTAAAGGCTTTCCCACATTGCTTACATACATAGGGTTTCTCCCCAGTGTGAATTCGCTCATGTGCCCGAAGGTGACTGGAAGATCTAAAGGCTTTCCCACATTGCTTACATACATAGGGTTTCTCCCCAGTGTGAATACACTCATGTACCTGAAACTCACTGGAAGATCTAAAGGCTTTCCCACATTGCTTACATACATAGGGTTTCTCTTCAGTGTGAATTCGCTCATGTGCCCGAAGGTGACTGAAAGAGCTAAAGGCTTTCCCACATTGCTTACATACATAGGGTTTCTCCCCAGTGTGAATTCACTCATGTATCTGAAGGTGACTGGAAGATCTAAAGGCTTTCCCACATTGCTTACATACATAGGGTTTCTCCCCAGTGTGAATTTGCCCATGTATCTGCAACTCACTGGAAGATCTAAAGGCTTTCCCACACTGCTTACATACATAGGGTTTCTCACCCGTATGAACTCGCATATGTTTCTTAAGGTTCCCAGAAATGCTAAAGGCTTTCCCACACTGTTCACATACATAAGGCTTCTCTCCACTGTGAATTCTTCCATGGATTTTAAGGTAATGAGAACTACTGAAGGTTTTCCCACACTGCTCACATTCATTGTGTTGATCTCCACTGTGACTCCCTTTATCCTTCAGAAAGCTCTTGGGAGAACTGAAGGCTTCCTCCTGTTCTTTGTATTGACCAGGTTTCTCTCCATATTTCAAAGGCACACATGGTTTCTGTCCAGAGTGAGCGCCATGGGGCTTATTTAAGGATAAATGACCAAAGAGAACATCTCCACACATCTGCCTTTCACCTGGTTTGACTCCAGGATGAGTTTTCTGCTTGACAATAGGATCTGGACAGCAGCTAAAGATTATTCCACAGTCACTACCAAGTTCATATTCAAAGAATCTCGTTACCAGATTTCTGAAAAAAAGAGAGAGAGAAGTATATTAGTAATTCGGTGTTAATTAAGAATTTTTTACAGAGCCAGGCATGGTGGCTCACACCTGTAATCCCAGCACTTGGGAGGCTGAGACAGGAAGATTGCACAGGTTCGAACCCAGCCTCAGCTACTTAGTGAGGCTCTCAGCAACTTAGTGAGACTCTGTTAACAAATGAAATATAAATGTTGGAATATCCAATTGTAGAAGTTCAATGTATATGAATTTTTTTTTTTTTGGTGGTACTGGGGGTGTAACCCAGAAACTTTCTACCTCCAGGCTATACTCTCAGACCTATTTTGTATTTTATTTGGAAACAGGGTCTCACTACGTTGCTGAGAACTAAGGCTGGCTTCGAACCTGTGCGATCCTCCTGTTTCACATCCCAAGCGCCGGGATTACACGCGTGCGCCACCACGCCCGGCTTTGTATATGAATTTTTAAAAAATTAATTTATTAGCCGGGCGTGATGGTGCACACTTGTAATCCCTGCGCCTGGGTGACTGAGACAGGAGGATCGCACATGTTCGAAGCCATCCTCTGCTACTTAGTGAGGCTCTCAGTAACTTGGTGAGACCCTGTTTCCAAATAAAATATAAAATAGGTCTGGGAGTATAGCCCAGAGGTAGAATGCCTCTGAGTACCATCCGCAGTACCACACACACAAAAATAAATAAGTAAATAAATATATAAAATTTTATTTATTATTTTATTTTTTGGTGGTACTGGGTTCCTGGAAACCCTTCTACCTCCAGGCTACATGCCCAGACCTACTATTTTTATATTTTTATTTGGAAATACAGTCTCTAAGCCAGCACGGCTGGCTTTGAACATGGCTGATCCTCCTGTCTCAAACTCATAATCATGGGGATCACAAGTGTGGGCCTCCACACCCGGCTGCATTTTTAAAATATGGTCTGAGCTACTTTTCTAAGACTCATTGCTTACTTTCTCTCCCTTCAAGCTAAATCTCCAGCCTTTTTTATTTTATTTTATACTTTGTTTTAACCTATGACTCTTTTGTCTCAGCCTCCCAAGTGCTGGGATTACAAGCTCACCCCCTACCTGACTCATTGCTTTCTTCTGGGAGTGAAAAATTACCTTGGATTTCTCCCGAAAGTTTGGTAAACATCAGTATTGTTCTGCTTCTCCTGATCTTGGCCTAAAGTGTAGACACAGAAAGAGAATTATGAATCATTAAAATATAATGACAGAATTATTATTATTACTATTATTACTATTATTACTATTATTATTATTATTATTATTTTGGTGGTACTGGGGTTCCTGGAAGCCCTTCTACCTCCGGGCTACACTTCCAGACCTATTTTATATTTTTATTTGGAAACAGGGTCTCTTAATGCAGCGAAGCTGGCTTGAACCAGCGCGATCCTCCTGTCTTCACCTCCCAAGTGGAGGGATTATAAGCGTGCGCCACCACGCCCAGCAGAATTATTATATAGGCTGAATGCAAGATATAAACAATGTGATGAGGCCTGGTATATTTCCCAAAACGTTTCCTTTCAAGATTCATTTCTTTCTTTTGACAGGTCTGGAGATGGAACACAGTGGCATTCGACCTCTGAGCTGCACCCTCACGCTTTTTTTTTTTGTTTGTTTGTTTTTGCGAGTCTGGGGATGGAACGCAGGGGCATTCGACCTCCGAGCTACAGTCCCTGCCCTATTTTTAATTCTTTATTTTGACACCGGGTCTCACTGAGTTGCAGAGGGCCTAAGTAGTTGAGGCTGTCTGCAAACATTGATCCTCTGGCCTCTGCTTAACACATGATGGGATTACAAGCGTGCATCACCACGCCCGGCTCCTCAAGCTATTTTTAATTTAAAAAATTCAAATCATGTCACAGCACTGATTAAAAAAAAAAACCTTGTGCACTCTGATTGACTAATGGAGGGAATGACACCACCCTTACCTACGCAGGCCAGGTTCCTCAAGGTTTCCTGCATCACGTGTTGGTAGAGCTCCTTTTGGGAGGGATCCAGCAAAGCCCACTCCTCCAGGGTGAAGGTCACAGCCACATCCTCAAAAGCCACAAACGCCTAAAACATGTAAATATTTCTAACATGAAGGGTGAGACTCAGATCACTGCAGATCTATACTAACTTCAAAGGAAGTTCCCATGATGCTCTGTTCCCTAAATGTTCCCTCCATGCCTTGCTCACCACACTCTTACTCTCCATCCATTCCCACATCATGTCCTGCAGCAATTCTGATGGGAAGCTGAAGGTGTAAAGTCCTGGGAGGATCCCAACCCCCACAGTATTTCTGAGTCATCTCAACTTTTCTTTGGGCACCGTAGCATCTCTCTAATAAAGTTCTAACTGTGTGTGGTGATATGCACTTGTAAACCAAGGACTGTCCAGCCTCAGTTACTTAAATGATCTTGTTTTTTTTTTTTTTGGTAGTACTGAGGGTGGAACCCAGGGGCTTACTACCTCCAGGCTATACTCACAGACCTATTTTATATTTTATTTGGAAACAGGGTCTCACTAAGTAGCTGAGGCTAGCTTCAAACATGTGGATCCTCCTGTAATCCTCCCAAGTGTGGGGATTACAAGCGTGCGCCTCCACGCCCAGCCATGGTTTCTATTTCTGGTACATAATGACTCCTATGTGCTTGTCTCCATTGTAAGATGGCAATGTGACTTGGAACTCACATATTAGGCAATAATGAACAGGAGCAAAGGCATGAGACCCCAGACACCCAGCAAGCAGAAATCAGAGTTCATGCTGGACATCAGGCAGGAGTGCAGGTTGGCAAGCCAGAGCAAGAAAAGGCAGACATGGAAGGCGGTCGATGTCTGGTCCTGCTTATGGTGTAAGCTCCTCTACACACTGGAAGAGCTGTGGTCCTGTTTTTTGCAGTAATAGCAAGATGGCACCAAATACTCAAGCGGTTGGCCAGGTGTGGTGGAACATGTCTGTTTGCTTAATACTTGGGAGGCTGAGACAGGAGAACTCCAGACTGAAAGCCAGCCTCACCAACCCAGTGAGGCTCCCATCAACTTAGTGAGACCCTTTCCAAATAAAAATAGGACTGTGGGTACAGTTCAGTGGTAGGATGTCCTGTCTTCAACCGGCAGCCCCATAAACAAATAAATAGACCACTAAAATAACCCAAGTGGTTAATAAAAAATAGGGCAGGGGGTATATCTCAGAGGTTGAATGCCTTTGGGTTCCATCCTCAGACCCACACAAACACACACACAAAAAATAGACCACACAAACCTGTGGTCCCAGCACATGGAAGGCTAAAAAAGGAGGACTGCAGGTCTGAGGCCATCATCAATGTGTTGTCAGACTCTAAGTGATGTAATGATAATTTGTTTCCAAAAATCTAAAGGATGGGGAAGGAGCATGGACTTACAATGTCCTGGGTCAATCCAAAGCCCCACAAACAAACAAACAAGAAAAGAAAGAAGGGAAGAGAGAGAGAGAGAAAGAAAGAAAGAAGGCAAGCAAGCAAGCTGAGCAGGGTAACTAGAGGTAGAAATACTCCTACATCAATTCTCAGGATCATACATATACTCAAAAGATAGACAGAAGTCTATTTATTCACTCACAGATTATATAAATATTTTTTAAATAAAATCATTTTAATTTTTCCTTTTTTCTTTTTTTTGTATTGGAGATTGAACCCAGAGCCATTCTACTTTCAAAGTTCACCTCCAACACTTTTCACTTTTTATCTTCCAAGGAGGTATTGACAATTCGTACAGAGCCTCCAGTTGCTGAGGCTGGCCAACAAACTGTGATGCTACATCTCAGCCTCCCAAGTCCCGGGACTACAGGTGCTCACCGCCTTACCCAAGGAACTTTACTCTTAAGCACATAACTTATTTCAAGAAATGTCTTTGAGCCAGGCGTGGTGACACACGCTTGTAATGTCAGTACTTGGGAGGCTAGGACAGTAGTACGCATGGGTTCGAAGCCAGCCTTAGCTATTTAGTGAGGCTAGCAGCAACTTAGTGAGACTCTGTTTCAAATTAAAATATAAAAAGTGTGTGACTGTAACCCAGAGGTAGGATGGTAGAAGATTTCTGGGTTCCATTTCCAATGGCAAAAAAAAAAAAAAAAAAAAAAATCCTTCATCAGAACTCATCATTCTATCCACCCAGATTCAAGCAACAAAATCACCATCATATACACAATTTTTTTTTTCGGGGTCTGGAGATAGAACCCAGGGGCACTTATCTTTGATCTACATTCCTTGCTCTATTTTTTGTGTGTGTGTTTGTGTGGGTCTGAGGATGGAACCCAAAGGCATTCAACCTCCAAGATATACCCCCTGCCCTATTTTTTATTATTTATTTTGAAACAGGGTCTCACAAAGTTGCAGAGGACTCCACTAAATAGCTGAGGCTGTCCAAGAACTGCGATTCTCCAGTCTCAGCCTCCAAATGCCGAACTACAAGCGTGCGCACCACACCAGGCTCTCCTTTTTTTTAAAAAATTCTTTATTTTGAAATAGGGTCTCACTAAGTTGCAAAGGGCTTCACTAAGTAGCTGAGGCTGTATGCGAACCACAATCCTCTGGTCTCAGCCTTCCCAATGCTGGGATTACAAATGTACACTACAATGTCCCACACATGCAAATCTTGAAAATTTTTCTTAGATGGTGAAGAAAAATGCTATTTTATAAAAAGAAGATTCTACAATGAAAGCCAAATGGAAGCTTGCAGCCTCACCCACATCTCTCAAGAGAACATCAGAAGGTCACACAACTTCCTAAGCTGAGATACAGACCACTCTCACTGTGCAGCTGCAGACAGGTTGGTCATGAGCAGGGAGGAGGGGAAGGAACCTGAGCAGCCAGGAAACCAAATTCTGGGACCTTATTAACCTTACACTCCCCAAACACTCACCTATAGTCAGGTGTAAGTTCTGACCTGTGGTATCCTTCTGACTCCCAACATGTGGGTTTTGCTGCACACCAACCGATTCTCCAACACCAACTGGGTGTCCCATCATTCAATGCTGACACCTTTCAGAGTTTACAGTCCTGACAAGTGTAGGGCTTAGATGGACCCCATTATCCCTGCTGGAGATGCCGGACCAAAGTGTGTGTTTGCTCTGACTGGTCTCCAGACCCCATCCAGAAATTATAGAAGGGCAGCACCTTGAGTCACTCTGTTAGTATAATTCAGATATTATATAAAAGGGGCTTTTCATAAGCAAAGACATTCTGTTCCTGGAATTCCCAAGGGTTTTAAGGATCTCTGTGCTAGAATCTGGAACAAAGACCAGATTATTATTATTAATAGTATTAGTATTGTTTTATCATTATTATAGTACACACCTAAAGAAACACACAAATTCTCAGTAAATAGCAGTGATTAAAGATCACAAAGTCAGGAGTGGTGGTGAACCCTTGCAATCCCAGTACCTTGGAGGCCAAGACAGGAGGATTCCGCATCATGGAAGCCAGCCTCAGCAACTTAGGGAGACCCTGTTTCCAAAGAAAATATTTAAAAAACTGAGCTGGGAATGTAGCCCAGAGGTGGATTTCCCTTGAGTTCCATACCCAGTACTACCAAAAAACAGACTCCCACATCTAGTGCTTTATTGGTCTGGAGAAACATCCAGCCATATGCAACACACTACCTATTATACTTAGAGGATGTCCTGGGTTTTTTTGTTTTTCTGGTTTCTTTTTTGGTGGTACAGGGGGTAGAACCCAGAGGCTTTCTACCTCTGGACTATACTCCCAGACCTATTTTGTATTTTATTTGGAAACAGGGTCTCACTAAGTTGCTGAGAGCCTCACTAAGTAGCCGAGGCTGGCTTCAAATCTGTGCGATCCTCCTGTCTCAGCCTCCCAAGGATGTCCTGTTTTTATCTTATTGTCATAAGGCAAGACAAGCACATTTCAAATTCCCACTTTTTTCCTAAAAAATAATTAACTGTCAGAAAAAAAAAAAAACTTTAAGCAAGTTTTCTGTTTTTTTCCTTCCTCCAGGCCTCTAATCTTTGATTTACCTTTAGCCTGAGCCAGCACACAACCCTTCTTTATTGTCATGCTAACAAGCTGGGATCAGGAAAAGCCTTCTCAGGTCTAGGGTCTGATGTCACCACCCCATCCTCCTCTCCAACTTCTCTCTACTCCTGCTGGCTGCTACCCCAAAAGCAAAGTCCTCCTTGCCCACACACTGAGAAGTCTGCAGCCTTACATTTGAAACTTTCCCCTCCTCACACATTGCTTTCTAAGTCACATTCTTTTATCTCTCTTTTCATCTTCTCCTCTTTCCTGTTTGAGAGGACAACCATCTCCCTCCATTCCCACCCCAGCCACGGGTGCACGTGCACCTCTTGAGGTAAGCTGGTGATATGGGACAGACTCTGGATATTTACAGATTTACTGGAATCCTGAGGAGAACAGGGCTTATGTACAGGCTGGGGACTGAGGCCCTGCTTCCAGACAGCAGAGAACTTGGAGAATGTGGTCAGCCTGGTGGGGCAGGAGGGATAGAGACCCAATCCCTAGTTCCTACCACACAGGCACGCAATGCTCTGCCACTAGGGCACAACCCGTGATTCCAGGGCTGCAGGCCCAGATGCCACAGGGCTCTTGGTTGCCTGGGTCACTGCAAGCACAGAAAGCCTGCCCAGCACCACCAATGGCCCAGCTGCACCCCTACGCCAGGGACCCACGGCAGCTTCCAGGTCTGGCAGGAGGCCGCTCCCCACCACATCAGTCCCTCCTTACCCAAAACATGGCTCCCCCACATTTCACCACTTCCTGTTTCTGGGTGGCTCGGGATTTTGCCTACAGTTATGGTGGCAGAGTCTGTCACAGCGCCCAGGAGGCTGAAGCACTGATCAGTGATCTCAGCAGCTGAAAGGAGTCCCCAGTATGGCGGATTTGAACTGTAAAATCCACTTAAATGTGTTGTCGCAGGCCCTGCGGCCTGTGCACCTCACTGGAGAGCTACACCGGGCCTGAATCCTCTGGTTGGACAGTGAGTTAGGTGTGGCACCCCAAGAACTAAGTGACTAGGAGAAGAACCACACTGAGCTCAATCTCCACTACTCAAACAAACCCATACACATACACACATCCACCCTAAAATGTAAAGGCTCCGAGAGAGAAGGGCAGGCGTCTCAGGAAGGCAGAAAACAACCAGGCATGTTGGCCTGCACCTGTATTCCCAGTACTTGGAGTCTGAGACAATGGGATCCAGGTTTAAGGTCAGCCTCCGCAGTTTAGTGAGGCCCTCATCAACTTATTAAGACTCTGTTCCAAAAATTAAAAATAGCCTGGCGTGGTGGCGCACGCTTGTAATCCCAGCATTTGGGAGGCTGAGACATAGGATCTCATTTCAGGGACGGCCTCAGCTACTTAGTGTGGCCATTGGAGTCAATCTACAATACCCCCTCCTCCCGCCAAACATCAGCAGCCCTGGACGGTATTGGGGAGACTGAAAGGAGGATTCCATATTCAAAGCCAACTCCAGAACTTTAATGAGCCCCTCAGCAACTCAGACAGACCCTGTTTCGTAATATAATATTAATCGGGTCTCCCCGCGACCCTCCCGCGGTCAGGGCCGCGGGCCAAGCCGAGCTGCAGAGAGGCCCCGGCACCTCAGGGGAAGCCGCCGCCGCCGCCCGCTCTGCAGGGGCAGCCCAGGCCCAGGGCGCCGGGACTCAGCGCCGCGGCCGCCGCCGCCGCCAGCCGCCCTCCTCGCCGCCCCGGACTCGCCTCACTCACCATGGCGCCGACGGGCCGTGTCCCCCAAGACACTCGGGTCTTTGGAGGTCCCGGGGCTGGACAGAAAAACGTGCCTGCTCTGCAGGAAGACAGACAGGCAGCCACGTGGTGCACCAAGCGGAAGTTCTGGAAGCTTGAAGAGCCCGCCCCCTGCGCTCCTGATTGGAGAGCTAGAGAGCCCGCCCTTGCGCTCTTGATTGGCCAAGAATGCAAGCCCCACCGAGGCACCTCTTCAGTGACAGGGCTTCAGATGGAATGCTAAGTGACTGCAGCAAGGCTCCCAAATTGGGAACTGAAGAAGGAAAGAAGTCTATCCCCGGGTACAGGGTGTCTCCACCAAGGAGCAGGTAGCTCAAAGCCAGGTACTCTATTTGGGAGTCCAAATTTCCCATCAATCAAAGGCCATCACATTAGACCACAAAGCCCTTATTAAAACTCTCCCGTGCCCCAAAACCAAGACGAAATTCTCTCCTTCTTGAGAGAGGCCAGATATTTTTGAGCATGGATCTCTAATTTTTCACTCTAAGCAAATCCCCTATTGAGGTTCCAAAGGGGTGTACACATGGTCCCCCTGATGACATCCATCCATCCTTCCAAACCGTACAACAGGCGTTAACCTGGGCCACAGCTCTTCATCTTCCTAACCTGCAACAACCATTCATGCTGTCAGTTCTTGAAAATTTATGCCTGGAGCCGGGCGTGGTCGCGCCAGCTTGTAATCCCTGAGTTTGGGAGGCTGAGGTAGGAGGATCACACAGGTTGAAGCCACTTAGTGCGGCTCTCAGCAATTAGTGAGACCCTGTTTCTAAATAAAATATAAAATAGGTCTGGGAGTGCAGTCCAGAGGTAGAACGCCTCTGGGTTCCACCCCCAGTACCACACACACACACACACACACACACACACACACACACACACACAAAATCCAGGCCTGGCACTAGGAGTCCTGGAACAGTTCGAGGCTTCCATCTTTGCTCCTGTCTCCTGCCTTTCCAAACAGCTGGACCTAACTGTCCGGGGCTGGGCACCCTGCCTCTGGGCCCTCGCGGCAGCTCGTGTGCGCCTACCTAAAGCAACACAGTTAACTTTTGGTGCACAACTTTCTGTCTCCTCACCACATCACTTAAGGGACTACCCACCTGTAAGGCCCCTCAGACTCCTCCCCCTGGCCGTGTCCTCTCCCTATTGCTAACTTTCCTTCATGACCCTTCTATATCCTTTCAGCCCTGTTCTGCCCTACACCCGGCCACGCTGCTCCCGGTCTCTGTGAATACCCCTTCTCAAGATTGTGTGGAAACTGTACCAGTTTTGGGAAGAGGCTTCAACATGTATTCATGTACCAGTACTGGAAAAGATTTTCAATTTTTCAAATATATGTTTTGGTGGAAATAAGCCAGGAGCTTCAGAAAAAGAAGTTCTATCTAAACTCTCTTTAGACCTCTACCTAGGTTGGACCAAATTACTTCCTCTAGAGCTGTTTAGACTCATGCTTGTTCCAAAACAGCCATCTCTCCTTTCCCCCCTTTGAAATCATGTTTGGACATCCAGCACTCCTGCCTGGTCTCTCCAGTTGTGGGACCCTGGCCAAAAAACATGATACACCCGCTCCTTTCCTTCAGTAGACAGGACCTCTGGAAACATCAGGACTATCTCCTTCCAGATCCAGATAAACCTCCCCTATTATTTCCATTAACACCCAGTTCTTGGGTCTATTTGTCTCCCCTTCAGGACTCAGAAACACGCCCCCTTAAAACCAAGTGGCCAGGCCCCCTCCAGGTTGTGCTGTGCACACCCTTGGCAGCCAAGCTTCGAGAGGCCTCCGGAAAGTTGACTCGTTGGATTCATATCTCTAGGCTCAAACTGACCACTCGCTGGACAACAGACTCCTCCAAAAAGGAGTCCCCAAAACCCTAGTACCTCTATTGCCTCACCTTCAAACCCTCTTCAACTCTGGCTTAATTGTTCTCTGACTCCCCCAACCCCTCCAAATAAACATGATCCTTCTCCTTATAATCTTCTCCTCCATACACTTCTATGTCCTTTCTGATCCTTCACCTCTGTTTCCATAATACCTATTCAGCATTTGAAAAACATATAAATCTAACGGTTAGACCTACACTAACACTGCAGAACAAAAAAGTGTCCCTGAAACACCTCGGCGGTCCACGTTCCTTTTACTCTAACCACTGTAGAAAAGTCCCACTTCCTTGTTTGCTTCAAATGAACAACTCTGACAACTAATAAGATTTAGGCAGAACAAAATTTTCTGTCCCTAAAGCTATCAGCCAAGATCTGCAGCCAGGATTGACCTTGGTCAGCTAAGAATTGGCTGTTAGCACATCTGAATACTGACTATTAAATCCCAAATACCGACGGGCTTGGTACTGCATTATAGTAATCCCAGCATTTGGGAGGCTGAGACCTGATGATCACAGTTCCCAGACAGCCTCAGCTCCTTAGTGAGCCTCTCTGCAACATAGTGAGACCCTGTTTTAAAATAAAGAATAAAAATCAGGATAGAGCGTGTAGCTCGGAGATCAAATGTCCCTGGGTTCCATCCCCTGACCCGTAAATAATAATAATAATACTAATATTATTAATAATAATAATACTACCCAAATAACTGCACTTTAAAGTTTAGACTGCAGGGCTTGGTGGCGCAGCTTGTAATCCCTGCACTTGGGACATGAAGACAAGAAGCTCCAACAGGTTCGAAGCCAGCCTCCCTGGCTTTAGAGACCCTGTTTCCAAATAAAATATAAAAAATAGGTCTGGGACGGTAGCCCGGAGGTAGAAGGGTTCCATCCCCAGTACCACTGTGGAAGCAGATGAGACTCCATTTTGCCTACCGGACACAACCCCCTCTTGTTTCAAGCAGCTAATCTAAAATTTAACCTTGCACCTCTAGGAACTCATTACAGCTGGAGAACCACTGCCCTGCCCTATGCTAAAGGCTTATCTCCTACCAGAAATTCCTGTGTCCCTCTCCTCCACCCTTGGACCTTGGGTGGAGCCTAACCCAGCACCTGACCCCTTGGACACACTAACTTACTAGTTTCAGCTTCTGTAAACCTGTTGCTTATTCCTTATAAGCCCCCCACCCTGGCCAGTCAGCACACCCCTCTGCTCTGATTTTAGACTGAGGGCTCCACCACTGACCAGCTAGTAAAGGCTTCAATTGACACATTTCCCTTGGACTTTCACTGTTGTTTACATTGTTGATATGGCTGCCATCCTTGAAGATATGTGGCTACAAGGTACCTTTTCTGAATTTACTCGTTTTGAAACTTTTGCCTTTGGCGCCTGGATCCTTCGAGTCCTAGTTGGACTCCTAGTCACTTTGAGACCAAACTTTCTTCCCATTAACAAGCAGCCAGATTGATCAACGATGCCCCATTTCCACAATCAAAACAAAAAGGGAGGAATGTTAGATGAATTAAGTTCTTACTTCAGAAACCCCCCATGAGCTAAATTTCCTGACAGGCTCTGGTCTGACTCGTTAAGCTCCCATCCCCCTCCAACCTAACCTGGTCACTTACCTGGGAGAACTGCCCCCTCCTGGTGCCCCTTGGCCAATCAGTGAAAGGGATATTTCCTCCTGCTGACCCTGAGCCAATTTCCTGGATACATGACCCCCTCCCATGGGACTCTAGCTAATTAGTTCCAGGGCATTTCACCTAGCCTATTAGCCCCCAATCCTTATCCCCAGGTCCTCAGGTGTCCCCAGGTATGCAGGTATGCAAAAGAGCACAGCTGACAAGGAACCAGGTGAGACTAATATCCCTGATGCAACTCTGAACTGCTATTGGTCGGGTGACAGCTTCACATTCTTCCCTGTCAGCTACAATGGAAGATGGGGGTGTGGTCAGCAACTGCAATCTCTTCAGAGATGCTAATTTTGCAAAGAAATATAAGTCCAAACCAGAATGCAAAATGGTGGTTTAAACTACTTCTTTGATAGAAAAAAACACAAATATACTCTCACAAGGGGACTATCAGATCAACCTGTGGGATGTCTCTCGGTAGAGAGAAGTCAAGCACAGTTGAAAATGACTGGCAGAGCTAGAGAAGATGATGAGAGGCATCCCAGTCAAGTCTTTCCTGGTAGGGAAATCTTCCTGGAAGATCTGGGGCTCTTTCTGGAGCAGCAGTGGGAGACTCCTTTCTGGCCAGAGGAGATGAATCCAAGGGAGGGGCTGACCACAGAGGGAGCCTCAGGCCACAGGTCAGTGACCAGTGTGGAATGTGAAGCTGAGGGATGGCAAACGCTCTGTAAGGCTGGAGCTTCCTGTGAGGACAGGGGGAGGGGGAGGGGGAGATACCTGTGCCAGGCAGTTGGGTTGGGGACCAAACACTTGGCAGGCTGACAACTCGCTGGAGGGCAGCCTGGTGAAAGCCTCACATTGCTGGTTGAAGAGGTTCACCACTCAGTGGGACCCACTTGGGGTGAAGGCTGGTACTGAGATGGGTGGAACACAAGGGACCTTTGGGGTTCTAAGAGGTGCACTCAGTCTAGCACCTGTCTCAGGTTCCTAAACCATCATGTTAGGGAAGGACAAGGGCTGCAGCTCAACAGCATAAAGAGAAAGATTTAGTGCAAATCCAGGGTGATTCTCTGCAGAACAGAGTCACCCATACAGTCCAGTGTGGGCATTTTTATGGGGTGAGGACAGGTCAGTTCATAGAAAGAAGACTAATATAGAAGACCACTAATATAAACTGAAGACAAAAAACATAGATAGTATTAATGATACAGATAAAATTGAACTGAGGACCAATATAGATAGATGCAGATTTGGGTGAATCTTGTGCAGTTTTCAACCCTTCATTAGCATTTCAGGTCACTGAGTGACGAGTTTGCAGTTGGACAGTGTAAACATCAATATCAGGCACTCTCTAGGAGGGTCTAGTGGAAAGTCTGCTACACGTATAGAGGAGCTTGTTCTGGTCGTTTTCCTGTTGCATTAGCTCACAGATAGGGAAAATATTTTTTTCTGCATGTTGTGGCAGGCTGTGTCTTCAGTGTCAGATCTCCATTGGCACTAGTGTTATGCCATGGACCTCCTAGACCTTCAGTAGGACGATGGAAACGCATCATTTATCCCCCCCTCCGTGTGTGTGTGTGTGTGTGTGTGTGTGTGTGTGTTTAATAGGGAATGAACCCAGTGGTATTGGAGAGCACAGTCAAAACCTGAGGTTGCTTAGGCTTCCTCTTACTTTCTGATGAAGGCCCCTATTGTATGAAAAGCAACTAATCATGTTCTTGAAGACTGCCCGCTCCCACTTTTGTTCTGATTTGCTGTATAACCTGAACTGGGGCTGATCATGGCGCAGAGGTCTCTTCCTGAACTCTCTTGTACTCAGCCCTCTGTCACTGAGTCGATGAGGAAGCCTCATCTGTGAGTTCAACCTGCCCCCCTGAACAAAGGCATATCTTGCTCCCTCCCCCAGGACCTCACTTCCAGAGCACATCTCCCCAGGCTTGATGGAGTCTGCAGGGTCCAGGACCCTGGTTGAATGCTTCAGCATGAGAGGTTCAGGTTCAGGCTGGTCCACACCCAGCCTTGTGAGGGCCTGGGCCCCACGGGAATGGCCTGGAGTGGATGGGACTCCCACGCACACGGGAAAAGCTGTCTGCTGGGAAGGGCCAGTGGCTGGGCTTGTGGGATGGGTTTTCTTACTGCCCTCTGCATTGAAGCAGATCTTAAGCCCCGAGAACCTGCCCTCACAGAAGAACCGCAAGAGAAGCTGAAAGCAAAGCAGCAGCTGCCAGGCACTGTAAGAGACCAGACATCTGCTGGAGGAGGAATGCATGGAACAACAGTGGCTTCCTCACTCCAGAGAGGGAAAGGAGTAGGAGTCAGAGCAGCACAAGATGAGGGAGAAGAGGACACCCCAAAGCTGCCTGAGGGAGACCCACTGCAGGCAAGGGTCTTACTGATGAGCTATAATGACCTATGCTGTGTGGGCATTTGTTACTACCACGGATTCCTCCCAATGGACAAAAGCTATGTCCTTGTGGTCTCTGGCATGAGAAAACACACCCTAGCAAAAAGGATGCTTTCTTATGTTGGGTGAAGTAGAAATGACATCCAAAACTATTAGCAATGTAAGCATGAAGACTACAATTTGCAGGATGGAAAGACCTTAAATTGTAAGAATGTGATAATAATGACACGATGTCAAAGGAAAAATGTGGCAAATTCAAACATTACCATAGCATTAGGATTGGATATCTGTAGTTCAGTTCCCTTTTTCCTGGCATTACTGGGGAAGGAACCCAGGGTTGCTCTACCTCTAAACTATACCCACGCCCAGCTTTCTTTATATTTTAAACAGTGTGTAAGTTGTTGAAGGCCTTGCTAATTTGCTGTGGCTGGCCTTGAAACTGTAATCCTCCAGTCTCCCACACACAGGCATTACAGGTGTGCCACATCATGCCTGCCTTTCAGATCTCTTCTCAGCCAATGAAAAAATATATTTGTTAATCTAAGAATTCTTCAATATTCAAAAGCTTTAGAGGGGTGTGGAGACACACCCTTGTAATACCAGCATTTGGGGGGCTGAGACCAGAGGATCACGGGTTGCGGACAGCCTCAGCTATTTAGTGAGGCCTTCTGCAACTCAGTGAGACCCGGTTTCAAAATAAATAAAAAATAGGGCAGGGGCTGTAGCTTGGAGGTTGAATGCCCTGTAATTTTGCCAGCTGGCACCGGCACTTTGCAACTCAATGAGAACTTGTTTCAAAAATTAAAAAGAAGCCAGGCGTAGTGGCGCACGCTTGTAATCCCCACGCTTGGGAGGCTGAGACAGGAGGGTCACATAGGTTTGAAAACAGCCTCAGCTACTTAGTGAGGCTCTCAGCAAGTTAGTGAGACCCTGTTACTAAATAAAATATAAAATAGGTCTGGGAGTATAGCCCGGAGGTAGAAAGCCTCTGGGTTCCACCCCCAGTATTACCCCCCCCAAAAAATATATATATAGTCATTAAAATAATAAAATATAGTAAAATAAAAAAATTAAAAAGAATTAAAAAGAGAAAAAAGGAAATGATTAAGGAAAGTGGGGATAGGAAATAGTTGTCCTGGACACTGTGACACACCAGCATGCATTGCAAGTAAAGCAGGTCTAGAGTCCACTTCAAGGACAACAGACCATTGGTTCAGAAGGGAGGCCTTACACTTGCAGCACACAACAGTGGAACACAAGAACAACACGTGTGCAAATGGACACATGTGATAAGAATTCTCATGTCAGGCATGGTGGTGCATGCTGGTAATCCCAAAATTTGGGAAGCTGAGACAGGAGGATCACAATTCGCAGACAGCCTCAGCTACTTAGGCCATTTGCAACTCAGTGAGACCCTATTTAAAAATAAAGAATAAAAAATAGGACTGAGTGTGTCTCTCAGAGGTAGAATGACCCTGGGTTCCACTCCTTGTACCAAAAAAAAAATCATGCAAATGAAGTCAAGCCTGCTGGCATCTGCCTTCAATTCCTGTACTTGGGAAGCTGAGAAAGGAAGGTCACAGGTTCAAGGAGCGCCTTGGCAAGTACTGAGACTCATCAACCTTTGAAAGGGATTTCAAAAGGGATTTTGAAATCCCTTTTCAAAATGAAAATTTAAAATTAGGGCTGGGAGAAGTCAGTTCAATATCCACTGCAACAAAAAAAATTTGTGTAGATAGAAAGAAATGTACTTTGGAGCTGGGCTTGGTGGCGCATGCTTGTAATCCCAGCATTCGGGAGGCTAAAACAGAATGAGAGCATTTTCAGAGGCGTGACTCTGACACGTGGAGTCAATGCTTTATTTTCATATGCTTTTACATAAAGTATTTGGTATCAACAATGTTTGGTAAAACATGTCCTCAGCACACCTGGACACAACCAACTTTAACTTGTGGCAAAACATTTTCTATATACCTGGGTACATTTTGTGCTTTATCTGGAACAATTCAACTTGACCCAGTGAGCACATATCCCAATAGCATGGTCTGAAAACACACCCATAATTATCCAAATGAACGCCACACAATTCATTCTGGCTACCTAGCCACAAATACCAATTCTATTCTAATTACTAATATGCCAGTATTGGCAAAGGGCTTCAAATGTATTTTAAAATAGCTTTGGATGGGCGATGTGGGGCAGCTTACAATACCCGCGCTTGGGAGGCGGAGACAGGAGAATCGCGCAGGTTGAAAGCCAGCCTTGCTAGCATAAAAGACCCTGTTTCCAAATAAAAAACTTAAAAAATAGGTCTGTGAGTATAGCCAAGAGGTAGAAGGGTTCCATCCCCTGTACCACCAAAAAGATAAAAAAAAAACTTTGATATCAATGTGCCAGTATTGGGAAATGGCTTCAAAATATATTTGAAAATAAGTTTGGATTAGAAAGCTAGAGATTGAAGCCGGGTGTGGAGGTGTATGCTCCTATCTCAGCATTTGGGAGGCTGAGAAAAGAGGATCACTGTTTGCAGACAGCCTCAGCTACTTAGTGAGACCATTTTCAACTCAGTGAGACCTTGTTTCAAAATAGAGAATAAAAAATAAAGCTGGGCATGTAGCTCTGAGGTAGAATGTCTCTGGGTACAAAAGAAAGAAAGAAAGAAAGAAAGAAAGAAAGAAAGAAAGAAAGAAAGAAAGAAAGAAAGAAAGAAAGAAAGAAGGAAAGAAAGAAAGAAAGGAAAAGAGGCCGGGCGTGGTGGCGTAGGCTTGTAATCCCCGCACTTGGGAGGCAGAGACAGGAGGATCGCGCAGTTTCAAAGCCAGCCTCGCTGGCTTAGGAGACTTTGTTTCCAAATAAAAATATAAATAGGTCTGGGAGTGTAGCCTGGAGGTAGACGGTCTTCCAGGAACCCCAGTACCACCAAGAAAGAAAGAAAGGAAGGTAGGAAGGAAGGAAGGAAGGAAGGTAAAGAAAGTAGAAAAGGGGGGAAAAAGCTAGGGCTTGGAGTCAGGGCAGGAACTCACACATGGAAGGGACCCTGCAGAGTTCCAGACACCAAGGATGATTAGCAAAAAAGAGGGAGCCTAGGGTCTTTAACATTTCTAAGACAAGCAAAATTCCCAGGGGATGTGGGTGGGATGCCATAAGACTTCAAGAGATCCCAGACTCAGACAATCAATGAATACAATGGACTCTGCAAGGCACATTCAAATCTAAGGGTAACCAAAAGTACGAAAAACATGGGGTTTTCCATAAAGAAGAACCAAAAGATTATAAAAAAATATTTAAAGGATGAAAGCATTTTACTTTTATATTTCATATTTCAAGATATAGTGTATATATTTTATTTTCTTCTAAGATCTAATTATCTCCTCAAGAAGTTCTTTTAAGCTGGGCATGGGCACTTGGGAGGCTGAGACAGGAGGATCGCACAGGTTAGAAGCCAGGCTCAGCTACTTATTGAGGCTCTGAAGCAAATTAGTGACACCCTCTTTCCAGAGGTAGAAAGCCACTGGGTTCCACCCCCAGTACCACCAAAATAAAAAACACAACACCCCAAAAAACTTTCTATCTATTCTCTGTCCTGTATCATTCCTATACAGGGTAGTAGAGGGGCAATGTATTGGTTAGCTCAGGCCCCTCTCAAGTGGCAACCATGGATGATCTTTGATCAGATAAGCTGGCCCAATTAAGTTTGCAGGCATCAGGTGACGTTTTTTCTCAAAGGACTCGGCATCTATAAACAACAGTAATTGTTTCCATTTCTACTAGACAGATTCTTTCCATTTGGGATTTTATGAATTTCTGAGCAATTCCCTGGTTTAATACCCTTTTTCTTATAACATCTTCATATGCAAAGAACAATATGTCTCACTGAGACCACCCAGATCGTTTGGCTTGATTAATAATCCAGTTAGAGCACAAAATACAAAACAGGGTCAATGTGAGCATTGCTACAGACTTGCTCAGTCGGGAATAATAAATCCAGCACTAAATATGCTCGAGATCAATTTTCTCAGAAAGATGGGCAAAGGATTCGGGTGCAGTTCTGCAGCCACTTATCTGCAGCGATTCTTTCCCTTTTATGAAATAAATTCCTTTTAAGTTCCTCTTCACTGCGCTAAACGTGAAAGAATCTGACGTGGACAAAAGCTTCTTGAGCGATTGACACTTTATTACAAGAACCCAGAAAATTTATATCCTTCACCAGTGAGATTGATAGTAAAAAAAAGAAAGGAACGTAACCACCATAAATCAATGGTGAAGGACATGTGTTACTGGAGATGGAACCCAGAACTTTCTATCTCCGGGCTACACTCCTAGACCTATTTTATATTTTATTTGGAAACAGGGTCTCACTAAGTTGCAGAGGGCCTCACCTAGTAAATATGGCTGGCTTTAAACCTGTGATCTAGCCAGGCATGGTGGTGCATGCCTGTAATCTCACCCTGGGGAGGCTGACACAAGAGGATCGCACAGGTTCAAAGCTAGCCTCATCTAATTAGTGAGGATCTCAGCAACTTGGTGAGACCCTGATTCCAAATAAAATATAAAATAGGTCTGGGAGTATAGACCGGAGCTAGAAAGCCTCTGGGTTCCAACACCAGGTCCATCAAACAAACAAACAAACAAACAACCTGTGATCCTTCTGTCTCAGCATCCAAATGCTGGGATTATAAACTTGCGCCACCATCCCAGCTTATTCTTTTATTTTAAAACATGGTCTCACTGAGTTGCAAAGAACCTCACTATGTACCTGAGGCTGTCTACAAACTGTGATTCTACTGTCTCAGCCTCCCAAATGCTGGGATTACAATGTGTGCCAACATGCCTGGCTAACCACAATAATTAAGAACTACATAATAATCGAGTCTACTGAAATACTGCAAGCAAATCTCAATTTACTTAAGATCAACAAGTTATATTAAAAAGAAAAATAAAATTTATGACCTGATTAATTATAAAAGATTCTACATATTAAACTCACAATTTATTAAAGAAAAATAAAAAATTAGGTCCTTTGTCAGTTAACTGTAGAAAAAATGCATAGTCCTGAGATTTATGCTGAGACACTGATAAACAATATAGTCATGAGTTTAGATCATTTCTTCCACCTTGTGTGTTTTCTGGATTATTCCAAACAAGTTATTTGCATTGAACTCTTCAAATAACTTGTCTTTAGAGGATTACACTACATGGCAAATTTTCAAAGAGTTTGAACACTATTTGTTGCAACAGAATACTCACTTGTACTTTTCACAGTAGTAAGGTTTTAATCTACTGTGCAACTAAGTGTTGAACTAAAGACTCTGCACATCTCCTTTAATCACGCTTTCTCCCCACACTGTGTTCTTTCCCATCTGGGAATTGGTACAGATTGCTAAGGGCGTCCCCCAAGCTTTATACTGACAGGTGCACTCTCAATGGCGCATTCCTCTATGGCAGGGAAGCCTGTCTGGAGTGTATATTGGGAATTACTCTTCTGTGTGGGTTCCTTCATGTCTGTACAAGGAACTAGATATCCTGAAGGCATTCCACATGGCTTACATATGTAAGGCTCCTGCATTGGAGGATGACTGGAAGAACTAAAGGCTGTCCCACATTGCTTTCTCAGTTTCCTCCCATGTGACTCCTTTCATGGTTTCTGAGAGAATGAGGATCAGAGTAAGCTTTTCCACATAGATTACACAGTTAAGGTTTCTCTCCAGTATGAGTCCTTTCATGTCTCTTAATACTTTTGGAATAATTAAAGGCCTTTTCACATTACTTACATACATAGGGTTTCCCTCCAGTGTGACTCCTTTGATGGATTTTGAGAAGAGAAGGATAAGCGTACACTTTCCCACATTGCTTACATACATAGGGTTTCTCACCCATATGAATTCGCTCATGTGTCTGAAGGTGATGGTGAAGTCTAAAGCCTTTCCCACATTGCTTACATACATAGGCTTTCTCCCCAATGTGACTCCTTTCATGAATTTTGAAAGAAGTGTATGCTTTTCCACATTGCTTACATACTCTCAGAAGACATGAGAAGATTCATTCTCCAGAGTGAATCTTCTCATGTCTTCTGAGAGAATTAAGAGCATAGTAGGCTTTCCTACATCATTTACAAACATAAAGCTTCTCTCCACTGTGGATTCTTCCATGGATTTTAACGTAATGGGAACTACTGAAGGTTTTCCCACATTGCTCACACTCATGGTGCTGGTCTCCATGGTGACTCCCTT
The DNA here is from genome assembly GCF_963383645.1 of Muscardinus avellanarius. NCBI lineage: Eukaryota > Metazoa > Chordata > Mammalia > Rodentia > Gliridae > Muscardinus > Muscardinus avellanarius. The sequence goes on from NC_137804.1 coordinate 43,441,521, forward strand.
TATCCTTCAGAAAGCTCTTGGGAAAGCTGAAGGCTTCCTCCTGTTCTTTGTATTGACCAGGTTTCTCTCCATATTTCAAAGGCACACATGGTTTCTGTCCAGAGTGAGCGCCGTGGGGCTTATTTAAGGATAAATGACCAAAGAGACCATCTCCATACCTCTGCCTTTCACCTGGTTTGACTCCAGGACAAGTTTTCTGCTTGGCAATAGGATCTGGAGAGCAGCTAATGATTGTTCCACAATCACTATCAAGTTTATATTCAAAGAATCTCTCTACCATTTGATTTCTGAAAAAAAATAAAAAGAAGTATATTAGTAATGATGTGTTTATTAAGAGTGTGTGTGTGTGTGTGTGTGTGTGTGTGTGTGTGTGTGTGTGTGTGTGTGTGTGAGATACTGGAGGTGGAACCCAGAGGCTTTCTACCTCTGGGCTATACTCCCAGAGCAATTTTCTATTTTATTTGGAAACAGGATTTCACTAAATTGCTGAGAGCCTAAGTAGCTGAGGCTGGCTTCGACCCTGTGCGATCCTCCTGTCTCAGCCTCCCACGCGCAGGGTTTACAAGCATGTGCCACCACAACCGGCTATTAAGAATTTTGTATAGGTCCAGGTGTGGTGGCACACACTTGTAATCCCAGTGCTCGGGAAGCTGAGAAAGGAGGATCGCACAGGTTCCAAGCCAGCCTCAACTACTTAGTGAGGTTTTGAGCAATTTAGTGAGACCCTGTTTCCAAATAAAAACTATAAAATGGTCTGGGAATTTAGCCTGGAGATAGAAAGACTCTGGGTTCCACCCCTAGTAACACCAAAAAGAACTAAAGAATTTTGTATGAGACATGTGAGTTTAGAAATTTTATTGATTTTTTTTGCAGGTTTGTGGATGTAACCCAGGTGCATTTGACCTCCACACGACAACCCCTGCCCTATTTTTTATTCTTTATTTTGACACAGGGTCTCCCTAAGTTGCAGAGGGCCTCAGTAAGTAGTACATGAGGCTGTCCAGCAACCATGACCCTCCGGCTGCAGTCTCCCGAATGCTGGGAATACAAGCGTATTCCACCACGCCCAGCTAGAAATTTTTTAACATGATTTGCTGAAATGCTCTTCAGAATACATCTAGGAGCTATTATCAAAGCACTAGTATCCATATCAAGCCTTTCTCTCTTTGATAAATCATTCTGTCCTTTTTCTTTTCATTTATTTTGTGGTATGGGGATAGAACCCAGTGCCTTTTACATGCTTCAAAAGTGTTCTACTGCCCAGAGTGGTGGGCATATACTTGTACTCCAAGTATTTGAAAAGGCCAACACAGATGGATCAAAGGTTCAAAACCACCATCAGCTATTTTTTTTAAAGCTAGAAGATGTATATTTTCTGATTTCAAACCATATAAAGCTACAATAATTGAAACAGTGTAGTACTGTTCTAAAGGCAGATATATAAACCATTGGAGTTAAATAAAAGCTTAGAGATAAATTCTCCCATATATTGTCAAGTTATTTTTGACAAGGTTTCCACGAACATTTTGTGGAGGAAATACTAATCTTTTAACTAAATATTGTTGAAAAATAATAATTACATGGAAAAGAATAAAATTGGACCCTTACCTTAGATAAAAGACCTAAATATAAATCTTAATACTATAAACTTTTAGAAGAAAATCTGGGTCATCAAACCTCATAGAAATAGGTGTGTGTTACCTATTTCTTCTTTGTAGTTAATCTCTTTGAGTATTTTCTCTAGCGCTGGTTTTGAAGACATAAATTCCTTCAGTTTCTGTTTGTCATGGAAGCTTCTTATTTCCCCATCTAATTTGATAGAAAGTTTTGCTGGGTAGGACATTTTGGGCTGGAAGTTGTTTTCTTTCAGAGTTTGGAATATGTTACTCCAAGCCCTTCTGGCTCTCATGACTTGGTTTAGGAAGTCTGGAGTGATTCTAATTGGTTTGCCTCTGAATGTCACTTGGCCCTTTGTTTTTGTTGCCTTTAAGATTCTCTGCTTGGCTTCCACAGTGGTCATTTTGACAATTATGTGGCGTGGGGATCCTCTTCTCTGATCCTCTCTATCGGGGGTTCTATAAGTTTCCTGGACCTGTGTATCAACCTCTTGCTCTATGTTTGGAAAATTTTCTGCTATTATTTCCTTGAAAAGATTGTTAATCCCTTTGGTTTCACCTTCTTTTCTCTCCTCTATTCCAATTATTCTTAGGTTAGCTCTCTTAAAATGGGCCCATATTTCTTCAATGTCAGATTCCTGCTGTCGGATTTTTTTTTCTAAATTAGAAACTATGCGTTCATTTTTTGAATGATCATCTTCTAGGAGCGAGATTCTATTCTCCATGTGGTCTAATTGATTGTTTGTACTTTGAATTGAGGCCTTTACTTCACTAATTGCATCCTTTATCTCTCTTTGGCTCTCTCTGAATTCTTTTCGAAACACCTCTATTATTTCTACAGTTATTTTCCTGATTTGATCTAGAAATCTCTGAATTTCTGTTTTATCAGGTTCTGATGTTGTGGGTTTGTGGGCATTCATTGCTCCATTGTTATTCCTCTTTCCCATGATTTCGGAAGTTTGTGCCTTCTCTGGGTTCTTCCCTTGGGTCGCTATGACTTCACTTAAGGTGCTCTGGATCTCGAGTTTGTGGTATCTCAGTCCCCACTACTACTTTACTGGGTTGTATCACAGAGTCTCCAACCCAGGGAGTCGATAGAGGCTGCTTTAAACTATGGGGGGGTGCCAGGTTGTGCGTTCTCCTATGGTGTAATATCTCTGTCACCACCACTCCCCCACTGGGTCAAGTCCCTGGGAGTACAGTACTGGGATTTCTCCTCTAGGGGCCGCAATTTGACTCACTGTTGAGTGTGTAGATGGACCTGTAGTGGACTCGGTGAATTCGCTGCTGCCGCTGCTGATTAGCGCCGGAGAGGTCAAACCCTGCTCCATCCTCCCTAGATCATCATGTAGATCTGTCTAAAGGCCTAGTTCTCCTTTCCTATTGACTGGTTAATTAATTTGAGCTAGGTTAATTTACATTGGAATAGCTGCCTATTTTAGGCAGAAATCAAGTCCTTTCTTTACCCATGTCTGCTGCCATTTTGACACAAATATTTTGAAATATATCAATTATTTTCTTTTGAAATATATTAATATTCAAAGAGCTGGTGATACTGAGCCCCATTCATGGACAACATGATTATTCTGGTGTCCCATGAGGGTGGCAGTATAATTTTCAGTCAGCTATGAGGGATGCAGCTTGGAAACTGGTTGAGCCAGTTTTATAAGATCAAGGTAACTAAACAACATGTGACTGAGCCACCAAATGGTCAAAGAAAAAAAATAAAAAGGCAAAGGAAAAAATATGTTGAGACAAATGAAACCCAAATACAATGTACCAAAAGCATGTAGGACACAGTAAAATAATTCCATGAGAGAACTTGTAATGATGAAGATCTACATTAAAAAAAGAGAAAGATGTCAAATAGATTACCTGTTATACCCCAGAGAAGTAAAAAAATATAAACAAGCACAAAGTTAGAAGAAATAAATTAACAAAAAAGCAAAAATAAATATACTAGAAATAAAGACACTAGAAAAATAATAGAAAAGATCAATGATTGAGTTGTTTTTTTTAAATTTTTTATTGAACATATGGTATACATTTAAACTATACTTGGTGCTCTCTCTCCCTGCCCGTTTTACCTCCCCCCCTCCCACCAGGGTAACCATGCCATATTCATAATTTTGCACATATTTGGGTGTAGACCCTCATTAATCAAGGTCAGTCTTTCTCCTCCCTTATCTTTCCATTCAAGCTTTTTTTTTTTTTCTTTGACCATTTGGTTGCTCAGTCACATGTTGTTTAGTTTCCACTTATTTGCGAGTTTTCCTGTTATTAAGTCCTAGATTCATACCATTACATTTGGAAAAGACATTCTATGTAATTTTGATATTCTTAAATTTGTCATGAAGTGGCCTAACACATGATCTGAAAAATGACCTAATGTGTATAAGAATGTGTATTCTGCTGTTTAGCGACATGCTTTCTATATGTCTTTTATATGTGTTTGGTTTAAAGTTTAGTTCAAACCAGTGTTTTATTATATACTTTCTGTCTGAATAATCTCCTCCTGTTAAAATTGAATTATTGATGTTAATTACTAAAAAAAATTAACAATTTAAAAAAAATTTAAAAAAAGAAATATATTAATAATCAGAGCTTTCCCGAATCTTCCTAGGCTGTCCCCAATACTGGTACATTTCCCCCTCTGGCTAGTAACTTTCTGACACCTGTCAGGCCAAAGGTAAGTACAGAAAATACATTTGAACATTTACAATTTTACAAACATTTAACATGAGCTCAAATTCCCTTAATTTTCCCCCTATTTCTATTGCATGAATGTACCCTTCAGCAAAGGAATAGGGACGCCGAGTCATTCATAAACTACTTCGAGCTGAACAGGGGCAACGTTGGGGGGCCCCAGCTTTAGGGTAACATTCATGCATGTAGTTGGCATGGGGGAATCAGATGGGTCCATGTCGTGTGCGTCCATGATGATCCAAAGGGCCTGGATAGATGTCTGTCAGGTTCTGTCTGTTGGCAAGCTTTAACCCTCTAATACTCAATACAGGTTAACCATGAAACCCAAAAGATAACACTTAAATGAGAAATTAAACCATGTTTTGCTGACTTAAGCTGAAATACACAAAAGTGGGATGTATTAAGTTCATTTTGCACCACGTGAATCCAGAAATTAGTACTGTGGAGACCTGAAATAGGCTTTGGAATAAAGATTTTAGATGATTTGATGAGCACCAGGTCACCTGGACAAAACAGAATTTATCCTTTTCCTCTGAATAGTCCTGAGATTTACTTTGAGAGAAAGTGATAACAATATATTCCTAAGTTCTAGATCATTTCCTTCCCCTTGTGTCTTCTGGAGTATTCCAAACAAGTTATTTGCCTTGAAATCTTCACATTAGAGGATTATACTACATGGCAAATTTTCAAAGAATCTTAAAGCTATTTTTTGCAATGGACAACTCACTTGTACTTTTCACATTAGTAAGGGTTTGTTTTAATGTGCAACTAAGCGATGAACTAAAGACTGCACATCTCCTTTAATCAAGGTTTCTCCCCACACCGTGCTCTTTCCTATCTGTGAATTGGTACAGATTGCTAAGGGCATCCCCCAAGCCTCACATTGACAGGAACACTCTCAACCACGCATTCCTCTAAGACAGGGAAGCCTGCCTAGAGTGTATATTGGGAATTACTCTCCCTTGTGAGTTCTTTCTTGTCTGTACAAGGAACTAGATATCCTGAAGGCATTCCACAAGGCTTACATATGTAAGGCTCCTGCATTTGAGGATTGGAAGAACTAAAGGCTGTCCCACATTGCTTGCTCAGTTTCTCTCCCATGTGACTCCTTTCATGATTTCTTTTTATTTTATTTTTTATTTTATTTTTTTTTTTGCGGGTCTGGGGGTGGAACCCAGGGGCATTCGACCTCCAAGCTACACCTCCTGCCCTATTTTTTATTCTTTATTTTGAAACCGGGTCTCACTGAGTTGCAAAGGGCCTCAAAGGTAGCTGAGGCTGTCCGCAAACCGCGATCCTCCTGTCTCAGCCTCCCGAATGCTGGGATTACAAGCGTGCGCCACCACGCCCAGCTATCCTTTCATGGTTTCTGAGGGAATGAGGATCAGAGTAAGATTTTCCACATAGATTACATACTTAAGGTTTCTCCCCAGTGTGAATTGGCTCATGTACCTGAAGGTTACTGAAACATCTAAAGGCTTTCCCACATTGCTTACATACATAAGGTTTCTCCCCAGTGTGAATTCGCTCATGTCCCCGAAGTTCAGTGGAAGATTTAAATGCTTTCCCACATTGCTTACAGACATAAGGTTTCTCCCCAGTGTGAATTCGCTCATGTCCCCGAAGTTCAGTAGAAGATTTAAAGGCTTTCCCACATTGCTTACAGACATAAGGTTTCTCCCCAGTGTAAATTCGCTCATGTATCTGAAGATTAGTGGAAGATCTAAAGGCTTTCCCACATTGCTTACATACATAGGGTTTCTCCCCAGTGTGAATTCGCCCATGTACCTGTAATTGACTGGAAGATCTAAAGGCTTTCCCACATTGCTTACATACATAGGGTTTCTCCCCAGTGTGAATTCGCTCATGTCTCCAAAATTCACTGGAAGATCTAAAGGCTTTCCCACATTGCTTACATACATAGGGTTTCTCCCCAGTGTGAATTCGTTCATGTACCCGAAGTTCACTGGAAGATCTAAAGGCTTTCCCACATTGCTTACATACATAGGGTTTCTCCCCAGTGTGAATTCGCCCATGTACCTGTAATTGACTGGAAGATCTAAAGGCTTTCCCACATTGCTTACATACATAGGGTTTCTCCCCAGTGTGAATTCGCTCATGTGCCCAAAGGTGACTGGAAGATCTAAAGGCTTTCCCACACTGCTTACATACATAGGGTTTCTCCCCAGTGTGAATTCGCTCATGTCTCCAAAATTCACTGGAAGATCTAAAGGCTTTCCCACATTGCTTACATACATAGGGTTTCTCCCCAGTGTGAATTCGTTCATGTACCCGAAGTTCACTGGAAGATCTAAAGGCTTTCCCACATTGCTTACATACATAGGGTTTCTCACCCGTATGAACTCGCATATGTCTCTTAAGGTTCCCAGAAATGCTAAAGGCTTTCCCACACTGTTCACATACATAAGGCTTCTCTCCACTGTGAATTCTTTCATGGATTTTAAGGTAACGGGAACTACTGAAGGTTTTCCCACACTGCTCACACTCATGGTGCTGGTCTCCACTGTGACTCCCTTTATCCTTCAGAAAGCTCTTGGGAGAACTGAAGGCTTCCTCCTGTTCTTTGTATTGACCAGGTTTCTCTCCATATTTCAAAGGCACACATGGTTTCTGTCCAGAGTGAGCGCCGTGGGGCTTATTTAAGGATAAATGACCAAAGAGAACATCTCCACACATCTGCCTTTCACCTGGTTTGACTCCAGGATGAGTTTTCTGCTTGACAAGAGGATCTAGACAGCAGCTAAAGATTATTCCACAATCACTACCAAGTTCATATTCAAAGAATCTCGTTACCAGATTTCTGAAAAAAAGAGAGAGAGAAGTATATTAGTAATTCAGTGTTAATTAAGAATTTTCTACAGAGCCAGGCATGGTGGCTCACACCTGTAATCCCAGCACTTGGGAGGCTGCGACAGGAAGATTGCACATGTTCGAACTCAGCCTCAGCTACTTAGTGAGGCTCTCATCAACTTAGTGAGACCCTATTAACAAATGAAATATAAATGTTGGAATATCCAATTGTAGAAGTTCAATGTATATGAATTTTTTTTTTTTGGTGGTACTGGGGGTGTAACCCAGAAACTTTCTACCTCCAGGCTATACCCTCAGACCTATTTTATATTTTATTTGGAAACAGGATCTCACTACGTTACTGAGAACTAAGGCTGGCTTCGAACCTGTGCGATCCTCCTGTTTCACATCCCAAGCGCCGGGATTACACGCGTATGCCACCACGCCCGGCTTTGTATATGAATTTTTTAAAAATTAATTTATTAGCCGGGCGTGATGGTGCACACTTGTAATCCCTGCGCTTGGGTGGCTGAGACAGGAGGATCGCACAGTTTCGAAGCCATCCTCTGCTACTTAGTGAGGCTCTCAGTAACTTGGTGAGACCCTGTTTCCAAATAAAATATAAAATAGGTTTGGGAGTATAGCCCAGAGATAGAAAGCCTCTGAGTACCATCCTCAGTACCACACACACACACAAAAACAAATAAATAAAAATTAATTAATTAATTAATTATTTTTTTGTGTGTGTGGTACTGGAGTTCCTGGAAACCCTTCTACCTCCAGGCTACATGCCCAGACCTACTATTTTTATATTTTTATTTGGAAATACAGTCTCTAAGCCAGCACGGCTGGCTTTGAACATGGCTGATCCTCCTGTCTCAAACTCATAATCATGGGGATCACAAGTGTGGGCCTCCACGCCCAGCTGCATTTTTAAAATATGGTCTGAGCTACTTTTCTAAGACTCATTGCTTACTTTCTCTCCATTCAAGCTAAATCTCCAGCCTTTTTAATTTTTATTTTATACTTTGTTTTAACCTATGACTCTTTTGTCTCAGCCTCCCAAGTGCTGGGATTACAAGCTCACCACCCTACCTGAGTCATTGCTTTCTTCTGGGAGTGAAAAATTACCTTGGATTTCTCCCGAAAGTTTGGTAAACATCAGTATTGTTCTGCTTCTCCAGATCTTGGCCTAAAGTGTAGACACAGAAAGAGAATTATGTTTTTTATTTTTATTTATTCATTTACTTATTATTATTATTATTTTTTTTTTTTTTGCAGGTCTGGGGATGGAACCCAGGGGCATTTGACCTCTGAGCTACACCCCCTGCCCTATATTTTATTCTTTATTTTGAAACCAGGTCTCACTGAGTTGCAGAGGGCCTCACTAAGTAGCTGAGGCTGTCCGCGAACCGTGATCCTCCAGGTCTCAGCCTCCCGAAAGCTGGGATTACAAGCGTGCGCCACCACACCCGGCTGAGAATTATGAATCATTAAAATATAATGACAGAATTATTATTATTATTATTATTATTTTTTTTTTTTTTTTTTTTGGTGGTATGGGGTTCCTGGAAGCCCTTCTACCTCCGGGCTACACTTCCAGACCTATTTTATATTTTTATTTGGAAACAGGGTCTCTTAATGCAGCGAAGCTGGCTCTGAAACAGCGCGATCCTCCTGTCTCCGCCTCCCAAGCGCAGGGATTATAAGCGTGCGCCACCACGCCTAGCAGAATTATTAAATTATAGGCTGAATGCAAGATATAAACAATGTTATGAGGCCTGGTATATTTCCCAAAACGTTTCCTTTCAAGATTCTTTTCTTTCTTTTGACAGGTCTGGAGATGGAACACAGTGGCATTCGACCTCTGAGCTGCACCCTCACGCTTTTTTTTGTTTGTTTTTGCGAGTCTGGGGATGGAACCCAGGGGCATTCGACCTCCGAGCTACAGTACCTGCCCTATTTTTAATTCTTTATTTTGACACCGGGTCTCACTGAGTTGCAGAGAGCCTCACTAAGTAGTTGAGGCTGTCTGCAAACCATGATCCTCTGGCCTCAGCTTACCAAATGATGGAATTACAAGCGTGTGTCACCACACCCGGCTCCTCATGCTATTTTTAATTTAAAAAATTCAAATCATGTCACAGCACTGATTAAAAAAAAAACCTTGTGCACTCTGATTGACTAATGGAGGGAATGACACCACCCTTACCTACACAGGCCAGGTTCCTCAAGGTTTCCTGCATCACATGTCGGTAGAGCTCCTTTTGGGAAGGATCCAGCAAAGCCCACTCCTCCAGGGTGAAGGTCACAGCCACATCCTCAAAAGCCACCAACGCCTAAAACATGTACATATTTCTAGGAAGAAGGGTGGGACTCAGATCACTGCAGATCTATACTAACTTCAAAGGAAGTTCCCATGATGCTCTGTTCCCTAAATGTTCCCTCCATGCCTTGCTCATCACACTCTTACTCTCCATCCATTCCCACATCATGTCCTACAGCAATTCTGATGGGGGGCTGAAGGTATATGGTCCTAGGAGGACCCCAACACCCACAGTATTTCTGAGTCATCTCAGCTTTTCTTTGGGCATTGTAGCATCTCTCTAATAAAGTTCTAGCTGTGTTTGGTGACATGCACTTGTAAACCAAGGACTGTCCAGCCTCAGTTACTTAAATGATCTTGTGTTTTTTGTTTTTTTTTTGGTAGTACTGAGGGTGGAACCCAGGGGCTTACTACCTCTGGGCTATACTCACAGACCTATTTTATATTTTATTTGGAAACAGGGTCTCACTAAGTAGCTGAGGCTAGCTTCAAACATGTGGATCCTCCTATAATCCTCCCAAGTGTGAGGATTACAAGCGTGCACCTCCACGCCCAGCCATGGTTTCTATTTCTGGTACATAATGACTCCTATGTGCTTGTCTCCATTCTAAGATGGCAATGTGACTTGGAATTCACATAGTAGGCAATAATGAACAGGAGCAAAGGCATGAGACCCCAGACACCCAGCAAGCAGAAATCAGAGTTCATGCTGGCCATCAGGCAGGAGTGCAGGTTGGCAAGCCAGAGCAAGAAAAGGCAGACACGGAAGGCGGTCGATGTCTGGTCCCTGCTTATGGTGTAAGCTCCTCTACACACTGGAAGAGCTGTGGTCCTGTTTTTTGCAGTAATAGCAAGATGGCACCAAATACTCAAGCGGTTGGCCAGGTGTGGTGGAACATGTCTGTTTGCTTAATACTTGCGAGGCTGAGACAGGAGAACTGCAGACTAAAAGCCAGCCTCACCAACCCAGTGAGGCTCCCATCAACTTAGTGAGACCCTTTCCAAATAAAAATAGGACTGGGTGTGCAGTTCAGTGGTAGGATGCCCCGGCTTCAACCTGCAGCCCCATAAACAAATAAATAAGCCACTAAAATAACCAAAGTGTGCTCACACAAACCTGTGGTCCCAGCACATGGAAGGCTAAAAAAGAAGGACTGCAGGTTTGAAGCCATCATCAATGTGTTTCCAGACTCTAAGCGATGTAATGAACTTGCTTCCAAAAATCTAAAGGGATGGGGAAGGAGCATAGACTTGCAATGTCCTGGGTCAATGCAAAGCCCCACAAACAAACAATCAAACAAGAAAAGAAAGAGAGAAAGAAGAGAGAAGAAAGAAAGAAAGAAAGAAAGAAAGAAAGATAGAAAGAAAGCAAGCAAGCAAGCAAGCAAGCAAGCTGAGCAGGGTAACTAGATGTAGAAATACTCCTACATCAATTCTCAGGATCATACATAATATTCAAAAGATAGACAGACAAGTCTATTTATTCACTTACAGATGATTATATAAATATTTTTTTAAATAAAATCATTTTAATTTTTCCTATTTTCTTTTTTTTGTATTGGAGATTGAACCCAGAGCCATTCTACTTTCAAAGTTCACCTCCAACACTTTTCACTTTTTATCTTCCAAGGAGGTATTGACAATTCGTACAGAGCCTCAGTTGCTGAGGCTGGCCAACAAACTGTGATGCTACGTCTCAGCCTCCCAAGTCCCGGGACTACAGGTGCTCACCACCTTACCCAAGGAACTTTACTGTTAAGCACATAACTTATTTCAAGAAATGTCTTTGAGCTAGGCGTGGTGACACACGCTTGTAATGTCAGTACTTGGGAGGCTAGGACAGTAGTACACATGGGTTCGAAGCCAGCCTTAGCTATTTAGTGAGGCTAGCAGCACCTTAGTGAGACGCTGTTTCAAATTAAAATATAAAAACTGTGCGACTGTAACCCAGAGGTAGGATGGTAGAAGATCTCTGGTTTCCATCACCAATGGCAAAAAAAAAAAAAAAAAAAAAAAAAAAAATCCTTCATCAGAACTCATCATTCTATCCACCCAGATTCAAGCAACAAAATCACCGTCTTATACGCAATTTTTTTTTTTCGAGGTCTGGAGATAGAACCCAGGGCGATTTATCTTTGATCTACATTGCCTACTCTATTTTTTGTGTGTGTGTTTGTGTGGGTGTGCTGATGGAACCCAAAGGCATAAAACCTCCGAGATATACCCCCTGCCCTATTTTTTATTATTTATTTTGAAACAGGGTCTCACAAAGTTGCAGAGGACTCCACTAAGTAGCTGAGGCTGTCCAAGAACTGCAATCCTTCAGTCTCAGCCTCCAAATGCCGAACTACAAGCGTGCACACCACACGAGGCTCTCCTTTTTTTAAACAAATTCTTTATTTTGAAATAAGGTCTCACTAAGTTGCAAAGGGCTTCACTAAGTAGCTGAGGCTGTATGCGAACCACAATCCTCTGGTCTCAGCCTCTCCAATGCTGGGATTACAAATGTACACTACAATGCCCCACACATGCAAATCTTGAAAATTTTTCTTAGATGGTGAAGGAAACTGGTACTTTATAAAAAGAAGATTCTACAATGAAAGCCAAATGGAAGCTTGCAGCCTCACCCACATCTCTCAAGAGAACATCAGAAGGTCACACAACTTCCTAAGCTGAGATACAGACCACTCTCACTGCGCAGCTGCAGCCAGGTGGGTCATGAACAGGGAGGAGGGGAAGGAACCTGAGCAGCCAGGAAACTAAATTCTGGGACCTTATTAACCTTACACTCCACAAACACTCACCTACAGTCAGGTGTAAGTTCTGACCTGTGGTATCCTTCTGACTCCCAACATGTGGGGTTTGCTGCACACCAACCGATTCTCCAACACCAACTGGGTGTCCAATCATTCAATGCTGACACCACTCAGAGTTTACAGTCCTGACAAGTTCAGGGCTTAGATGGACCCCATTATCCCTGCTGGAGATGCCGGACCAAAGTGTGTGTTTGCTCTGACTGGTCACCAGACTCCATCCAGAAATTATAGAAGGGCGGCACCTTGAGTCACTCTGTTAGTATAATTCAGATATTATATAAAAGGGGCTTTTCATAAGCAAAGACATTCTGTTCCTGGAATTCCCAAGGGTTTTAAGGCTCTCTGTGCCAGAATCTGGCACAAAGAGCAGATTATTATTATTAATAGTTTTAGTATTGTTTTATCATTATAGTACACACCTAAAGAAACACTCAAATTCTCAGTAAATAGCAGTGATTAAAGATCACAAAGTCAGGTGTGGTGGTGAACCCTTGCAATCCCAGTACCTTGGAGGACAAGACAGGAGGATTCCACATCATGGAAGCCAGCCTCAGCAACTTAGGGAGACCCTGTTTCCAAAGAAAATATTTAAAAAACTGAGCTGGGAATGTAGCCCAGAGGTGGATTTCCCTTGAGTTCCATACCCAGTATTACCAAAAAATAGACTCCCACATCTAGTGCTTTATTGCTCTGGAGAAACATCCAACTATTTGCAACACATTCCCTATTATACTTACAGGATGTCCTGGGTTTTTTTGTTTTTCTGGTTTTTTTTTTTTGGTGGTACTGGGGGTGGAACCCAGAGGCTTTCTACCTCTGGACTATACTCCCAGACCTATTTTGTATTTTATTTGGAAACAGGGTCTCACTAAGTTGCTGAGAGCCTCACTAAGTAGCCGAGGCTGGCTTCGAATCTGTGCGATCCTCCTGTTTCAGCCTCCAAGGATGTCCTGTTTTTATCTTATTGTCATAAGGCAAGATAAGCACATTTCAAATTCCCACTTTTGTCCTAAAAAATAATTAACTGTCAGCAAAAAAAAAACAAGTTTAAGCAAGTTTTCTGTTTTTTTCCTTCCTCCAGGTCTCTAATCTTTGATTTACCTTTAGCCTGAGGCAGCACACAACACTTTATTGTCATGCTAACAAGTTGGAACCAGGAAAAACCTCCAGTCTGGGGTCTGATGTCACCACTCCATCCTCCTCTCCTCTCCTTTGTCTCTCTACTCCAGCTGGCTGCTATCCCAAAAGCAAAGTCCTCTCTGCCCACACACTGAGAAGTCTGCACACCTTACATTTGGGACTTTCCCCTCTTCACACGTTGCTTTCTAAGTCACATTCTTTTATCTCTCTTTTTCATCTTCTCCTCTTTCCTGTTTGAGAGGACAACCATCTCCCTCCATTCCCACCCCAGCCACGGGTGCACGTGCACCTCTTGTTGGTAAGCTGGTGATATGGGACAGACTCTGGATATTTACAGATTTACTGGCATCCTGAGGAGAGCAGGGCTTATGTACAGGCTGGGGACTGAGGCCCTGCTTCCAGACAGCAGAGAACTTGGAGAATGTGGTCAGCCTGGTGAGGCAGGAGGGATAGAGACCCAATCCCTAGTTCCTACCACACAGGCACCCAACGCTCTGCCACCAGGGCACAACCCGTGATTCCAGGGCTGCAGGCCCAGATGCCACAGGGCTCTTGGTTGCCTGGGTCACTGAAAGCACAGAAAGGCTGCCCAGCACCACCAATGGCCCAGCTGCACCCCTACGCCAGGGACCCACGGCAGCCTCCAGGGCTGGCAGGAGGCCGCTCCCCCCCACCTCATCAGTCCCTCCTTACCCAAAACATGGCTCCCCCACATTTCACCACTTCCTGTTTCTGGGTGGATCGGGATTTTGCCTACATTTATGGTGGCAGAGTCTGTCACAGCGCCCAGGAGGCTGAAGCACCGATCAGTGATCTCAGCAGCTGAAAGGAGTCCCCAGTATGGCGGATTTGAACAGTAAAATCCACTTAAATGTGTTGTCGCAGGCCCTGCGGCCTGTGCACCTCAGTGGAGAGCTTGCATCGGGCCTGAATCCTCTGGTTGGACAGTGAGTTAGGTGTGGCACCCCAAGAACTAAGTGACTAGGAGAAGAACCACACTGAGTTCAATCTCCACTACTCAAACACACACACACCCATCCACCCTAAAATGTGAAAGGCCTATTTCAGGGCTCTGAGAGATAAGGGCAGGCCTCTCAGGAAGGCAGAAAACAACCAGGCACGTTGGCCTGCACCTGTATTCCCAGTACTTGGAGTCTGAGACAATGGGATCCAGGTTTAAGGTCAGCCTCCGCAGTTTAGTGAGGACCTCATCAATTTACTAAGACTCTGTTCCAAAAATTAAAAATAGCCTGGCGTGGTGGCGCATGCTTGTAATCCCAGCATTTGGGAGGCTGAGACATAGGATCTCATTTCAGGGACGCCTCAGCTACTTAGTGAGGCCATTGGAGTCAATCTACAATACGCCCTCCCCCCGCCAAACATCAGCAGCCCTGGACGGTATTGGGGAGACTGAAAGATGGATTCCATATTCAGAGCCAACTCCAGAACTTTAATGAGACCCTCAGCAACTCAGACAGACCCTGTTTCGTAATATAATATTAATCGGGTCTCCCCGCGACCCTCGCGCGGTCAGGGCCGCGGGCCGCGCCGAGCTGCAGAGAGGCCCCGGCACCGCAGGGGAAGCCGCCGCCGCCGCCGCCCGCTCTGCAGGGGCCGCCCAGGCCCAGGGCGCCAGGACTCAGCGCCGAGGCCGCCGCCGCCGCCAGCCGCCCTCCTCGCCGCCCGCGGACTCGCCTCACTCACCATGATGCCGGGTAGGGACCGCGTGCTCCCAAGACTCTGGAGTCTTTGGAGCTGGACCAAACAACCCGCCTGTTCCGCAGGAAGACAGATAGGCAGCCACGTGGTGGCTCCAAGCGGAAATTCCGGGATCCAGGAGAGCCCGCCCCCTGCGCTCCTGATTGGGGAGCCAGGAGAGCCCCTCCCAGCCCCACCCCCACGCCTCTAGACTGACAGGGCTTCAAATGGAATGCTAAGTGACTGCAGCAAGGCTCCTTGCTTGGGGACTGAAGGAGAAAGGAAGAAGTCTATCCCCGGGTACAGGGTGTCTCCACCAGGGAGCAGTTAGCTCAAAGCCAGGTACTCTATTTGGGAGTCCAAATTTCCCATCAATCAAAGGCCATCACATTAGACCACAAAGCCCTTATTAAAACTCTCCCGTGCCCCAAAACCAAGACGAAATTCTCTCCTTCTTGAGAGAGGCCAGATATTTTTGAGCATGGATCTCTAATTCTTCACTCTAAGCAAAACCCCTATATGAAGCTCCTATATGGTCCCCCTGATGACATCCATCCATCCTTCCAAACCTTACAACAGGCATTAACCTGAGCCCCAGCTCTTCATCTTCCTAACCTGCAACAACCATTCATGCTGTCCGTCCATGACAATTCAGGCCTGGAGCCGGGCGTGGTGGCACACGCTTGTAATCCCTGACCTTGGGAGGCTGAGGTAGGAGGATCGCACAGGTTCCAAGCCAGCCTCCGCTACTTAGTGAGGCTCTCAGCAATTAGTGAGACCCTGTTTCTAAATAAAATATAAAATAGGTCTGGGAGTGCAGTCCAGAGGTAGAACACCTCTGGGCTCCACCCCCAGTACCACACACAGACACACACACACACACACACACACACACACACACACACACAAAAAAAATCCAGGCCTGGCACTAGGAGTCCTGGGACAGTTCGAGGCTTCCATCTTTGCTCCTGTCTCCTACCTTTCCAAACAGCTGGACCTAACTGTCCGGGGCTGGGCACCCTGCCTTTGGGCCCTTGTGACAGCTCGTGTGCTGTGGGAAGCCAGGGTGTGGCACATCAGCCCAAGATGGCGCCTGGGCTGACTGCCAAGGATGGTGGTCTTGGCTGGCGCATGCGCTGTTGTCAGTATCACGCGCCTCATGCATGGACTGTGATGTAATGCCTCGTGGTTAGGCCAGTACGCCTATGAGGTACCTTCTAGGGAACATGGGATGGACATGGGCAAAATGGGATTGGTGGATATTTAGGGAACAGGCTTGGTATGGTATATAAGGAAACTGCTGCAGGGAATAAAGAGGAAGTAGCTTCATCAGCAAGTCAGCGTTCCTGTGTTTCTTCCCTAGGCTCTGCTGGTCAGAGCCTTAGGGTCGTGACAGTGTGCTCCTACGAAAAGCAACACAGTTAACTTTTGGTGCACAACTTTCTGTCTCCTCACCACATCACTTAAGGGACTACCCACCTGTAAGGCCCCTCAGACTCCTCCCCCCGGCGTGTCCTCTCCCTATTGCTAACTTTCCTTCATGACCCTTCTATATCCTTTCAGCCCTGTTCTGCCCTACACCCGGCCACGCTGCTCCCGGTCTCTGTGGACCCCCTTCTCATGATTGTGTGGAAACTGTACCAGTTTTAGGAAGAGGCTTCAACATGTATCAATGTACCAGTACTGGAAAAGATTTTCAATTTTTAAATATATCTTTTGGAGTAAAGAAGCCAGGAGCTTCAGAAAAAGCAGCTGCAGGATTCCAGGGACCAAGGGAGATTAGCAAGACAATAGAGATAGCTTCATGTCCTTTTCCATTATAAAGATAAGATTTCCCAAGGAAGTGGAAGGGTGCCATAAATCTTCAGGAGATTCCAGACTTCGAAAATCATGGGAGGATGCCCAAAGCCTTCAAGAAAGACCAGAATCTGATGACCAAGTAACACATTTAGGGTGTCAGTGCTAAAAACAGGAAAGACTGGCAGGAAAGAATGTCCCCCCACATCAAAAGGGCTGGCCCTAGAGAGGACGGGTCTGGGTAAGGACTGACTATAAGATACTCTGTACCCAGGAATTTTCGGTGATTTCATTCGAAGCACCCTGGATAACACGAGGCTGTAACTATCCTCTGTATTTCTCTCTTTTTAATAAACTCCTTTAAATCTTCAGCATGAGTCTGGGCTATTGCATATCTGTACTTAGCTCAGGACAAGAACCTGCGGTTCTAGGGGAATAGTCTTGGGGAGCCTAACGAAGGTCCCCAGGGACAGTTTCCCAAGTCATAACAGTCTAGAAACCATATCAGAACCTCTGGAGGCCATTATTCCACACCCGTCACACATCCATGAGTGACCCCTTCCCAGTTCTCCTGGCATGTGGTTCACTGATGGCTCCTCCTTTATCAGGGATGGACAACGTTCTGCTGGTTACGCTATTGTCTCCCTATCAGAAATAGCAGAAGCACAGCCTCTCCCACCTACTACAACCAAACAGCAGGCAGAACTTTGCGGTAACTTGCACCTTTGAACTGGCAGCTGACCACTCCTCTCTTTATATACTGACTCCAAATATGTCTATCATATTCTATTATCCCACTTGGCAATATGGAAAGAACGGGGACTTTGGACCACTAAGGGGATCGGCAGTCACTAATTCAGATGGATTCACAAACTCCTCAAAGCCTCTTTTCTTTCTAAACAGATAGGCATTTCACACTGCCCATCACACCAGACACATGGCTCACCTAGATCCCAAGGAAACACCAAGGCAGACAAGGCAGCAAAAATGCAGCACTTTCCTCATCTGCCTCCTCTCTTCTGGCCCTAGACTGCCTGGTCCCCAAGCAGAGTCAGAAACGCCCTCGGTCAATTCAGTCCTTACATACTTACTTTCCATCTTCCACCCCAACCCTCAGGCATTAACAACTTTTGCAAAAACCTTCCTGAACTTATCCTCAAAAAACATACAGCAGCTACAGCAACTCACCTCTACTCACATGACCTGTCAACACACCAGCCCAAATACTAGGGAAGACATGGATGAAGCCTGACAGGAATGGAAGATTCTGAATAGAGTCTCGACAGGGAGCATGGCGAAAGGTCATGTTACCCTCTGGACTCTGGGTGAATTCAATGTTCTTCCCTCCACCCTTGTTTATTGGCTTGCAGTGGGAACGTGCTTCTGATTATATCTATGTTTCTGCCATAATTTGAGCTTGTTGGTCCTTACCTCAAAAATAGCCTGCGGGAAAGTAATGCATCCTATCTGATGATCATTGCAAGCGCACTGTATGTTTTAATGTCCTCATAAAATATGCTTTGTTCTGTAAACTCAGTTAACCTTGTAGAATGTCACGAGAGGCATGCAGCATATGGTACAAAAGGGTTGTGTCTCTGAATAAAGATGGTCAGTTACTAGAAGAGCAATTGTCCATGTCCTTCTTTCAGATCTTTATCTCCCATGTCTCAGGTACTAAGATACCACACACAAATACAACAGTCAAACCCAGTATATTTCCTTCTCACCAAGCTCGGGGACATCTTCCAGCCTCAGACTGGCAGCTTGACTTCACCAACATGCCTACAATTGGCAAGATGCAATATTTATTGGTCCTCTTGAACACTTTCTCTGGGTGGGTGGAGGCCTTCCCAACCTCCAATAAAAGAGCCAGGATTGTCACTTCTGTCCTTATATCTGAAATTATCCCAAGGTTTGGGTTACCTATCTCCTTTCAGTCTGATTATGGGCTCGAGTTCATCTCACACATCACACAACATCTAACATCTGCTCTAAATATTCCTGGGCATTTTCATATCTGCTACCATGCTAAATCTTCAGGAAAGGTCAAAAGGACCAAGAACACCATAAAAGAAGCCTGACCACTGGTGATTCGAGATTCTCAGGCCCCTTCAGAAATGGGAAGAGATTCTCAGGGAGGCAAATTTATAAGATCATTTTTTTTGAAAATGACAATTTTTTCAGCTAGGAAATCTCATTGAGAGAAGGGACAGGCAGAATAGAAAGCTCAGCTGCAAGGCAGAAGGGAGATGGCTAAACTTCAAGCTTGCACTGGCTTTCTGGTGGATGGTGAAGCCACTTTCACTGCTCCATGTCATGCCAGCTGGATGCCCCCAGCCTGGCTACTAGCTTTAGGGAATGCAGGGGACCTAAACCAGACAGAGAAAGCCCACTCAGACCTTTCTCTGTCTTAGATGGGATTCCAGCAGTGGCCTAAATTCTAGGGTAATTAATTGGTTTTAGATTGGGAAGGTCTGGGAAGGGGGGCGACCTTGCCCAGACAGGCCACTAAAACCCCACCCTTTCTCTCTCAGATGGGATCTCAGCAATCCAAAGTAAAAGCCAAATCTCCACTCGCATGTGTTCTCCAAAGCTGGGAAAAGCTGGATCCTAAAATGCTAAAGAAAGCTCCCTATTTTCTGCACCCAAGTATGGCCACAAGATGCGCTGGGGATGGAGACACGTGGCCCCATTAGGGAGGTTTAAATTATAACATTCTTTGGCAACTAGATCTATTTTGTTAAAAGGAGGAAAGATTGCCGGACGTGGTTGCACACACTTGTAATCCCGTGCTTGGGAGGCAGAGACAGGAGGATCGCGCATGTTCGATGCCGGCTGGCTGGCTTAAAAGATCCTTATCGTCCCCTAAGACTCCGACCCGCAGGGACTTAGAGAACGACACAGACACCTCTTCAGCTGAAATATGAATTCTTCTTTAATGGATCCTTAATTCTTCTTCTAATATGTCCCAATATGTCTGACAATGTGTACAGCAAGCACAATATATATCAGCATCATAATCCCTCCCTCTATTCCCTACCAACCCCAAGCTTTCCACAGCTAGGGCATGCACATTTCTGACTCTCTCATAGGCAGGTTGGTGGTAGCACGGGGTGCTGCGTCACTGATCATTCTGCAGGCACGTAGCATAGCACATTGTGCATGCTCAAGGAGACGTCCATCTTGTGAGTCTCATGACTTGGCTGCAAGCCTAGGCGCCATCTTGAGTCCACGCTGGCAACAAGCCTGGGTGCCATCTCGGTCCAGCCGAGTGGGCCCCGACAGATCCTGTTTCCAAAAAATAAAAAATAGGTCTGGGAGTGAGCCCAGAGATAGAAGGGCTTCCAGGAACCTCAGTACCACCAAATTAAAATAAAATAAAATAAAGTAAAAGGAGGAAAGAAGGATAGAAGTAGCTTATTTTCAGCTGTTCTTTACCTCTGAGACCACCCAGATTTCTTTAAGGATGGCAGGGTTGAAACAATTGTGGCAGCCTTGGCTAAAACAAGATCTAAAGACCAAATAGAGCCAAAACAAGATGCCAAACTGGTCCATCAGCCACTCTCACTAGAATACAGGCTGGAACAATTAGTGCAGGCTGATAACTCTGTCTGCTATAATGGCGATTAAAAAAAAAAAAAAAGAAAGAAAGAAAAACAGGAAAAACGCCAGGAGGAAATCCTGGTGACCGTGTGTCTAAATGCCAATTCCACTGGAACCCAGGTACAGATGCATGCTGACCCCATAAAAACCAAGACTCAGGTTTGCTTCAGGTGTGGAAAGCCAGGGCATATCAAAAGCCATTGCCCTCGCTCAAAAGGCTACAAATGCCCACCAGTACCCTGTCCGAGGTGCAGGGGGGACCACTGGAAGTCTGATTGCCTCCAGATCTGAAGGGTTTGGAGGGCCTCAGCACCAGACCCCCAATGATGGGCCCCAGGGCTGCCTTTCCAGGCTTCCACCACCTGGATAAAGAGAGAGGAACCTTGATAACTTTAATGGGGGCTCACAGACCTTCTGGTTCCTAGTGGAGACAGGCGCCAGGTTTTCTGCCTCACGATATTCTCCTGGTCCAAGATCCTTTCTTAAAGTAACAGTCCAGGTCATCTCCAGCAAGCCCTTAGAACACCCCCACCCCCAATATTTCAGCCTGCTTCTAGATTCTGGGTCCTGTGTTAAAAAGGGGAAATTTAGAGTTCGATCTGTCTACACAATCTGTCCATACACAGTTTCCTTTTCAAGGCTGAGTTTAAAGCTATATCATGAACTCAAAACAATAGGTGCTGCCATTCTTAGTTAATTCTTTATCTGGTAAAAGGGAAGGCCATCCTCAGACTTCAGGCTGCCAGTTCCTTTTAATAGGGTCTTGAATAGGGAAAGACAGATGGGCAAACGCCATGCAAGAATTCTGGCGGAGCACAGAAGCCTGGGCTCGTCTATTTTAGGGGTGGAGGACACGGGCATCTCTGAAGTAAATGCTCTCAACCAGGAGGCCACAAAGGCCCTCAAAGGCCCGGCCCAGGGTGCAAAGGGGATCATTAAAAAGCTGAGTGCCCTCTGTGTCCCCAGACCTAGGTTCCCAGTGAGTCCTCCCAATCCCACCACTTGAATTAAGACTAAAAGAGCCTTAGGCGATCACAGTGAGATCTAAGGAGTTGCCCTTCTTTCCTGGCCCAAGGTCCAAAAGCTTAGGTAGGGTGAGGGGCATATCAGGCCAGCCCCCAAACTGTTTTATCCAATATTCAGCCTGCTGCATCAGGGTGACCTCCCATTCTCCCATTCTTAGCCATATCAGAGATTTCAGCTCCTCTGCTAACAAGGAGATATAATGTCAGGAAACCAATTTTTTTCCTTTTGTTGGCTGCACTAAAGTTATTGCTCAATGATTTTCTTATCTACATCAGTCTTAACTAAGATAGAAACTTCAGAAAAGCTGTCCAATTATTTTCTTCTTTGAAAAAATTAATGTTTTAAGACATCGTGATGCTTATATGATGTCGTGGATTTCTGTGGTACTCTATTACACATTTATTAAGTTATATGATGAAACGTGATATGCATTGTATTTAAAATAATTCATTATCATTTTTTAGAAAGGTGACATACTTATAATGAAATATTGTGATGGAACAAAGATACTCAAATAAGTATGTCAACACTGGCATTGTTGAAGGATGGGAGCTGGTGTGGTGAAGAATGCTTTTAATTTCAAAACTTCAGAGGTTCAGACAGAAGCATCCAAAAATAGAGAACAGTGTCAGCAACTTAGCCAGACTATGCTTTTTTGTTTTTTGTTTTTTGTTCTTTGTTTTTGTTTTTGTTTTTGGTGGTACTGGGGTTCCTGGAAGCCCTTGTACCTCTGGGCTAATCTGCCAGACCTATATTTTTATATTTCTATTTGGAAACTGGGTCTCCTCAACCAGTGAGGTTGGCTTTGAACCTGCATGATCCTCCTGTCTCTGCCTCCCAAGCACGGGGATTACAAGTGAGTGGCTCCACACCTGTCTTAGCCAGACTATGTTTCAAAATAAGAAAGAAACTGGGCGTGGTGAAGCACAATTGTAATCCCAGCTTTGGTGTGGGAGAGACTGGAGGATCACAGTTCACATATAGCTCAGCTACCTGTACTTTAAGAGCACTTCTGACTGTCCTTGGCCCGGAGTCACCAAGGTAGAGAGTCCTGCAATTAGGATTATCTCGGAATGATTGATGCTATTGTTCTGTCTGCTAGGTAAGGTTTGGTTTAAGTTATACTAAGTTATTGTTTGGCTTGCCCACAATGTAAGTACTTTGTACCTGTCTTTCTCACATTCCTGTGTAACTGGATGCTAGAAACTGTATAAATAACCATGAGAGAATAAACTCAGGGTCCCATTAGTGACTGGTGGTCCTCCCATGCTTTAATTCTTTAATCCTCACTTCTCTCTTTGTAACCAGTCATTTTGCCTGCTGGCTCAGGCACTTCACAACTCAGTGAGACCCTGTTTCAAAAAAAAAAAAAAAAGCTGGGCATGGTGGCATACCCTTGTAAGCCCCACGTTTGTGAGGCTGAGACAGGAGGATTGCGCAGATTCGAAGCCAGCCTCAGCTACTTAGTGAGGCTCTCAGCACCTTACTGAGACTGTTTCCAAATAAAATACAAAATAGGTCTTGGAGTGTAGCCCAATGTTAGAAAGCCTCTGGGTTCCATTCCCGGAACACCAAAAAAAAAATAATAATAATAAAATAAAAATAATATACAGCAAGGCAGGAGGATGGTGTTACAGATTGAGAGAATGTGGTTTGGGGAAACTGTTCCCCGGGAACCCCTGCTAGGGTCCCAGACACACTTTCCCTCAACCCGTAACAAAACCCAAAATGACCCCAAACAGAAGAAAAACCGTGGATTTTTGTTCTAAGCTAAGAATAAATATGCATAGCTTGGACAGTTGCTGAAGACTTAAAGGAGTTTATTAAAAGATAGAAATACAGAAAATAGAAATACAGCCCCATGCCAAAATGGCATAAGGGGGTGACTCGAAATGAGTACACCAAAGGGCTTACACGTGGACTCGGCCTTTTATACCCATGACCTCCATCTTGTTTGCGTGACTCTGAAGTACTGAACGTCCCTGTAAGGTACCTCCCCCAATAAGGTGTAGGGAGGTATCTTTCATGAAGGGCAAGGTCAAACCCTGCTCCATCCTCCCTAGATCATCATGTAGATCTGTCTTTAGATAAAAGCCTAGTTCTCCTCTCTAAGATCTGTCTTTAGATAAAGGCCTAGTTCTCCTCTCCTATTGACTAGTTTATTATTTTGAGCTAAGTTAATTTACATTGGAATAGCTGCCTGTTTTAGGCAGAAATCAAGTCTTTTATTTACACATGTCTGCTACCATTTTGACACAACTATTTTTGAAATATATTAATAATCAGAGCTTTCTCAAATCTTTCTAGGCCATTCCCAATACTGGCACAGATGGCATGTTTTGTGTTTGTGTGATACTGGGATTGGAACCCAGGGCATTGTACCTCCGAGCTCACACCCAACCCTATTTTTTCTTTCTTTTCTTTCTGAGATACTAGGGATGAAACCCAGGGCATTCTACCTCAGGGCTATACCCCCAGCCCTGTTTTTTTCTTTTTTATCTTTTTGCAGTACTAGGGATAAAACCCAGGGGCATTCTACCTAAGAGCTACACACCCAGCCTTATATTTCATTAATTATTTTGAAACAGGGTCTGAGTTGCTAAGGGCCTCACTAAGTAGCTGAGGCTGCCTGCGAACCCATATTTTCCTGTCTCAGCCTCTCAAATGCAGGGATTATAAGTGTGTGCCACCATGCCCGGTTTAGAATTGCATCCCTGAGGCCATCCTAGGCAACAGAACAAGACACTTTGTAAAAACAAAAAAATAAAAATAGAAAGGGAGCCAGATGGAGTGGCACTTCCTATAATCAAAATACTTGGGAGTCTGAGATAGGAGGATTGCAGGTCAGCAGCAGCCATTGAGCCAGCTTCTTAGAAACTTAGTGAGACCCTGTTATAAAACAAAAGATGAAATAGAACTGGGGTAAAATGAGGAGGAGGAGGAGGAGGAGGAGGAGGAGGAGGAGGAGGAAGAGGAGGAGGAGGATGACAACGAAGACTACAAGGGGGAGGCAGAAAGGAGGAGAAAAGGAAAGAGGATAAAAGATGAAGAGGAGGAGAAGGAGGAGGGAGGAGAAGAGAATAAGAAGGAGAAGGAGAAAAAGAAGGAAGACCAAAAGAAACAGAGAATAGGGAGAAAGGCAGCCACTAGGAGGTGTAAGATTGTCCCTCTGGATCTCCAGCATCAGTGTGGCCCTGTGGATATCCTATTTCACACTTGTAGACCACAGGAATACTGAAAAATACATTTGTGGCATGTTTTTTTTTTTATTTCTTTGCAACTCAGTGAGACCCTGTATCAAAATAAAGAATAAAAAATAGGGCTGGGGGTATAGCTTGGAAGTAGAATGTCCCTGAGTTCCATCCCCAGTACCACCACCAAAAAAAAAAAAAAAAAAAAAGTCTGGGGGTGGGAAGGCTGTAGCTCAGAGGTAGGAAACCTCTGAGATAAATTTCCAGTATGGAGGGAAAAAAAGGGGAGAGTATCACATCCTAAAAGTAGACAAGCAGCCATGCGTGGTGGCCCATGCTTGTAATCCCCGCGCTTGGGAGGCTGAGACAGGAGGATCACACAGGTTCAAAGCCAGCCTCAGCTACTTAGTGAGGCTCTCCGCAACTTAGTGAGACCCTGTTTGCAAATAAAGTAAAAGAGGAAAAAATTTATGAGCTGATTAATCAAAAAAGATCCTACATATTAAAAAAATCAACCCACCCACCTTCCCTTCCTCCCTTCCTTTCTTTTTGTGGTACTGGGGATGGAACTCAGGGACTTTTATACCATTGGGCTACACTCCCAGACCTATTTTCTATTTTATTTGGGAACAGGGTCTAAGTTGCTGAGAGCCTAAGTAGCTGAGGCTGGCTTCGAACCTGTGCAATCCTCCTGTCTCAGCCTCCCAAGAGCTGGGATTATAAGCATGTGCCACCACACTCAGCGAAACTTACACTATTTCTTAAAACTTAAAAATTATTTCACTTTGAGCCAGGCATGGTAGCACATTCTTGTAATCCTAGCTTTTGGGAGGCAAAATCTACAGAATCATGGTTCGTAACCAGCTTCAACTACTTAGGCCCTCCACAACTCAGTTGAGACCCTGTTTCAATTATGAAGACTGAAGCCAGGTGTGGTGGCGCACGCTTGTAATCCCTGTGCTTGGGAGGCTGAGACTGGATCGCACAGGTTCGAAGCCAGCCTTGGCTAATTATTGAGACCCTGTTTCCAAATAAAATATAAAATAGGTCTGGGAGTATAGCCCGGAGGCAGAAAGCCTCTGGGTTCCACCCCTAGTGCCACCAAAAAAACAAAAAAACCCAAAATAAACAAATAAAAAAAAACTTTAGTTGTGTTAAACAAAGATTATCCAGGCGCGATGGCACATGCTTGTAATCCCAGCATTCTGGAGGCTGAGACCTGGAGGATCGCGATTCACGGACAGCCTCAGCAACTTAGTGAGGCCCTCTGCAACTCAATGAGACCTGGTTTCCAAATAAAGAATAAAAAATAGGGTAGAGGATGTAGTTCAAAGGTCAAATGCCCCTGGGTTCCATCCCCAGACCCCACCCCCAAAAAAAGAAACAAATATTAAAATTAAAGACCTACCATGTGAACTCAGTAGAAAAATCCCAGTGATTAATTGCAAGTCATTTTCCAACGGCTCATTCATTAGCCACAATTTTTTTTTTCTTTTGGTGCTGGGAATGTAATCCAGGGCATTGCCCGTATGAGGTACACACCCAGCTCAATTTTTAATTCTCCCTCTTTTATTTTTTTGTGGTACTGGAGATGGAACCCAGGAGCCTTCTACCCCCGGGCTATACTTTCAACCTATTTTATATTTTATTTGGAAACAGGGTCTCACTAATTTGCAGGCCTAACCTCGTAGCTTAGGTGGGCTTCAAACCTGCGATCATTGTACCTCAGCCTCCCAGATGCTGAGATTACAAGATTGTGGTAACATACCCGGGTCATTCTTTTATTTTGAAATGGGGTCTCACTGAGTTGCAAAGGGCCTCACTATGTAGCTGAGGCTGTGTGCAAACGGTGATTCTACTGTCTCAGCCTCCCAAACAATGGGATTGCAAGTTTGTGCCAGCATGCCCGCCTAACCACAATTATTTAAAAACTACATAAAAATCGAGTCTATGAGCCAGCCGTGGTGGTGCACACTTGTAATCCCCACGCTAGAGAGGCTAAGATAGGAGGATGACACAGGTTCGAAGCCAGCCTCAGCTACTTAGAAAGGGTCTCAGTAACATAGTGAGACCCTGTTTCCAAATAAACTATTAAATAGGTCTGGGAGTAAAGTTCAGAGGTAAAAGGTCCCTGGATTCCACCTCAGCACCTCTTAAAAAAATTGATTCTACTGAAAACTGCAAGCAGATTTCAGTTTACTTAGAATCAACAAGTTATAGGTGAATACAGAAAAAATGTATGAGCTGATTAATTATTAAAGATCCTACAAATTAAACTCACACACTATTTATTAAAGAAAAATTAAAAATTAGGTCCTTTGTCAGTTAACTGTAAAAACAAACAATACACAGTCCTGAGATTTACTTTGAGAGAAAGTGATAACAATATATTCCTAAGCTCTACATCATATCCTTCCCCTTGTGTCTTCTGGAGTATTCCAAACAAGTTATTTACATTGAGTTCTTCACATTAGAGGATTATGCAACATGGCACATTTTCAAAGAATCTGAAAACTATTTGTTGCAATAGATGACTCACTTGTACTTTTCACATTAGTAAGGGTTTAATCTAATGTTCAACTAAGCATTTAACTAAAGACTCTGCACATCTCCTTTAACCAAGGTTTCTCCCCCACTGTACGCTTTCCTATCTGTGAATTGGTACAGATTGCTAAGGGCATCCTCCAAGCTTTACATTGATAGGAGCACTCTCAACCACACATTCCTCTACGACAGGGAAGCCTGCCTAGAGTGTACACTGTGAATTACTCTCCTGTGTGAGTTCCTTCATGTCTGTACAAGGAAATAGATATCCCAAAGGCATTCCACATGGCTTACGTATGTAAGGTCCTGCATTGGAGGATGACTGGAAGAACTAAAGGCTGTTCCACATTGCTCACTCAGTTTTTGTCCCATGTGACTCCTTTCATGGTTTCTGAGGGAATGTGGATCAGAGTAAGCTTTCCCACATAGATTACTACACATAGGTTTCTCTCCACTGTGAGTCTTTTGATGTCTCTTATTACTTCTGGAAAATGTAAAGGCTTTCCCACATTGCTCACATACATACAGTTTCTCTCCAGTGTGACTCCTATGATGCAGTCTGAGAGAAGAAGGATGAGTGAATGCTTTCCAGCAATGCTCGCATACATAGGGTTTCTCCCCAGAGTGAACTCGCTCATGTTTCTTAAGTTCACAGGAAGATCTAAAGGCTTTCCCACATTGCTTACATACACAGGGTTTCTCCCCAGTGTGAATTCACTCATGTGCCCAAAGGTCAGTGAAAGATCTAAAGGCTTTCCGACATGTTTACATACATAGGGTTTCTCCCTATTGTGAATTCCCTTATGATTCTGAAGGCTACTGGAAGATCTAAAGGCTTTCCCACATTACTTACATGCATAGGGTTTCTCCACAGTGTGAATTCACTCATATACATGAAGGCCAGTGGAAGATCTAAAGGCTTCCCCACATTGCTTACATAAATAGGGTTTCTCTCCACTGTGAATTTGCTCATGTTTCTGAAGTTTACTTGAAGATATAAAAGCTTTCCCACATATCTTGCATACATAGGGTTTCTCCCCTGTGTGAATTCGCTCATGTACCCGAAGGTCAGTGCAATATCTAAAAGCTTTCTCACATTGCTTACATACATAAGGTTTCTCCCCAGTGTGAATTCGCTCATGTTCCTGAAGGTAACTGGAATATCTAAAGCCTTTCCCACATTGCTTACATATATAGGGTTTCTCAACCATATGAATTTGCTTATGGTTCTGAAGGCTACTAGAAGATCTAAACGCTTTCCCACGTTGCTTACATACATAGGGTTTCTCCCCAGTGTGAATTTGCTCATGTACCTGAAGGTAATTGGAAGATCTAAAGCCTTTCCCACACTGCTTGCACACATAGGGTTTCTCCCCAGTGTGACTGTTTTCATGCTTTCTGAGAGATGATGATTCAGTGTACACTTTCCCACACTGCTTACATACATAGGGTTTCTCACCCGTATGAACTTGCATATGTTTCTGAAGGCTCCCGGAAATGCTAAAGGCTTTCCCACACTGTTCACATACATAAGGCTTCTCTCCACTGTGAATTCTTTCATGGATTTGTTTGGAATGAGATCTGCTGAAGTTTTTCCCACACTGCTCATACTCATGGTGCTGGTCTCCACTGTGACTCCCTTTATCCTTCAGAAAGCTCTTGGGAGAACTGAAGGCTTCCTCCTGTTCTTTGTATTGACCAGGTTCCTCTCCATATTTCAAAGGCACACATGGTTTCTGTCCAGAGTGAGTGCCGTGGGGCTTATTTAAGGATAAATGACCACAGAGAACATCTCCACACCTCTGCCTTTCATCTGATTTGACTCCAGGATGAGTTTTCTGCTTGACAACAGGATCTAGACAGCAGCTAAAGATTATTCCACAGTCACTACCAAGTTCATATTCAAAGAATCTCGCTACCACTTGACTTCTGAAAAAAATAAAGAGAGAAGTAAATTAGTAATTTGGTGGTAATTAAGAATTTTCTATAGTGCTAGGCATGGTGGCTCACACTTGTAATCCCAGCACTTGGGAGGCTAAGACAGGATGCACAGGATCAAACCCAGCCTCAGCTACTTAGTGAGGCTCTCAGCAACTTAGTGAGACCCTGTTTACGAATAAAATAAAATATAAATGTTGGAATTTCCAATTGTAAATGTTCAATGTGTGTGTGTGTGTGTGTGTATACACACATATTCAATGTGTATATATATATATATAAATATATATATATATATATATATATTTTTTTTTTTTTTTTTTTTTTTTTTTTCATGGTAGTGTGGTTCCTGGAAACCCTTCTTCCTCCGGGCTACATGCCCAGACATATTTTTTTTTTGCGGGTCTAGGGATGGAACCCAGGGGCATTCGACCTCCGAATTACACCCCCTGCCCTATTTTTTATTCTTTTATTTTGAAACCGGGTCTCACTGAGTTGCAGAGGCCTCACTAAGTAGCTGAGGCTGTCCGCGAACCGCGATCCTCCAGGTCTCAGCCTCCTAAATGCTGGGATTACAAGCGTGCGCCACCACGCCCGGCTATATTTTTTATTTAGAAATACGGTCTTCTAAGCCAGCGCGGTTGTCTGTGAACTTGCCCCTTCCTCCTGTCTCTACCTCACAAGCACGGGGATTACAAGTGTGGGCCATCATGCCCGGCTGCATTTTTGGAATATGTTTGAATTCAATCAATTTAAGTTGGGGTTCTCTCAATCGTTTGCTTCATTGTTAAACTCCCCGACATGCTTCTATTCTAAGACGCGTTGCTTACTTTCTCTCTCTTCAAGCTAAACCTCCAGCCTTTTTTATTTTATTTTATACTTTGTTTTAACCTATGACCCTTTTATGTTTTTGTTTTTCTGTTGTTGTTTTTGTTGTACTGTGGTTCAGGAAGCCCTTCTACTGCCGGGCTAGACTCCTGAACCTACTTTTATATTTTTAAATTTGGAAACACGGTCTCTTAAGCCAGCGAGGCTGGCTCCTAACCAGCGCGATCCTCCTGTCTCCACCTCCCAAGCATGGGGGTTACAAGCGTGCACCACCACGCCAGGCCACGCATGACCCTTTTGTCTCAGCCTCCCAAGTGCTGGGATCACAAGCTCATCACCCTACCTGACTCATTGCTTTCTTTTGGGATTGAAAAATTACCTTGGATTTCTCCTGAGTGTTTGGTAATCATCAGTATTGTTCTGCTGCTCCTGCTCCTGGACTAAAATATAGATGCAGAATGAGAATTATGAATTATTACAATATCACAACAGAATTATTAAATTCTATGCTGAATGCAAGATATAAGCAATGTGATGAGGCCTGGTCTATGTCCCAAAATGTTTTCTTTCAATATTGCTTTTTTCTTTCTTTTGAATTTGCTCATGTGCCTGAAGGTCAGTGGAAGATCTAAAGGCTTTCCCACATTGCTTATATACATGGGGTTTCTCCCCAGAGTGACCCTTTTGATGCATTTTGAAAGAAGGATGACTGTATGCTTTTTCACAGTACTTTCATACATAAGGATTCTCCCCAGTGTGAATATTCTCATGTACCTGAAAGTTATTGGAAAATCTATAGGCTTTCCCACGTTGCTTACATACACAGGGTTTCTTCCCAGTGTGAATTCCCTCATGTATCTGAAAGTTAATGGAAGATCTAAAGGCTTTCCCACATTGCTTACATACATGGGGTTTCTCCCCAGTGTGAATTCCCTCGTGTATGTGAAGGTGACCTGAAGATGTAAAGGCTCTCCCACATTGCTTACATATGTAGGGTGTCTCACCCGTATGAACTCGCTCACGTTTCTGTAGTTGACCGGAAGAGCTCAAGCCTTTCCCACATTGCTTACATACACAGGGTTTCTCCCCATTGTGACTCCTTTGATGCAGTCTGAGAGAATAAGATTTAGTAAAGGCTTTCCAACATGCTTTACATACATAGGGTTTCTCACATGTATGAACTCACTCATGTTTCTGAAGATAACTGGAACAGATAATGCCTTTCCCACATTGCTAGGGTTTCTCCCCAGTGTGACTCCTTTCATGCATTTTGAGAGAAGATTCAATGTACACTTTCGCATATTGCTTGCATACATAGGGTTTCTCCCTAGTGTGAATTTGCTCATGTTTGTAAAGGTACCTGGAAAATCTAAAGCTTTTCCCACACTGCTTACATATGTAGGATTTCTCTTAGGTGTGACTTTACTCATGTATCTGAAGTTAACTGAAAATTGTAGTCTCCCATGTTGTTTACATGAATAGGGGTTCTCACCAGTATGATTTGCTCATGTATCTGAAGGATATTTGAGGCAATGAAGCCTTTCCCACAGTGCTTACATACATATGGTTTCACTCCAGTGTGATTTTGCTCATGTATATTAAAGTGATTGGAAGAATTAAAGCCTTTCCCACACTGCTTACACACATAGGGTTTCTTGCCAACGTGAATTTGCTTATATTTATGAAGGTATTTGGAGGAAATAAAACCTTTCCCATACTGCTTATACATAGGATTTCTCACAAGTGTGAATTCGCTCATTTATTATTATGTAATTGGAAGACTTAAAGGCTTTCCCACATTGTTTTCATACATAAGGTTTCTCTCCATTATGAATTATTTCATGGATTTTAATGTCATGGGAACTGCTGAAGGTTTTCCCACACTGCTCACACTCATTTTGTTGGTCTCCACTCTGACTCCCTTTATCCTTCAGAAAGCTCTTGGGAAAACTGAAGGCTTCCTCCTGTTCCTTGTTTTTATCAGATTTCTCTCCATATTTCAAAGGCACACATGATTTCTGTCCAGAGTGAGCGTTGTTGGGTTTATTTAAGGTTATTTTTTAAATTTTATTTCATTTTTGTGGGTCTGGGGATGGAACCCAGGGGCATTTGACCTCCGAACTACACACTCCCTGCCCTTTTTATTCTTTATTTTGGAACCGGGTCTCACTGAGTTGCAGAGGGCCTCACTAAGTAGCTGAGGCTGCCCGCGAACTGTGATCCTCTTTTCTCAGCCTCCCGAGTGCTGGGATTACAAGCGTACACCACCATGCCTGGCTTATTTATGGTTAAATGACCAAACAGAATATCTCCACACATCTGCCTTTCACCTCGTTTGACTCCAGGATGAGTTTTCTGCTTGACAGTAGGATCTGGAGAGCAGCTAGAGTATTCCACAATCACTACTAAGTTTATATTCAAAGAATCTCGCTACTACTTGATAGCTGCAAAAAATAAAAAGAAGTATAGTATTAATTTTGGGTTTATTAAGAATTTTCTATAGAGCCAGGTGTGGTGGCACACGCTTGTAATCCCTGCATTTGGGAGAGGCTGAGACAGGAGGATTGCACAGGTTCGAAACCAGCCTCAGCTACTTAGTTACACCCTGTTTTAAAGTAAAATATAAAAATATGTCTGGAAGTATAGCCCAGAGGTAGAAAAACTCTGGGATCCACACGCAGTACCACCAGAAAAAAAACAAAAAACAAAAACAAAAACAGGAAAAAATTTTTTTTATACCACACACGAATTTAAATTTTTTTTTTTTGGTGGTACTGGGGGTGGAACCCAGAGGCTTTCTACCTCTGTGCTATACTCCCAGACCCATTTTATATTTTATTTGGAAACAGGGTGTCATTAACTTGCTGAGAGCCTCACTAAGTAGCTGAGGCTGGCTTCGAATCTGCGCAATCTTCCTGTCTCAGCCTCCCAATGGGGATTACAAGCGTGCACCACCATACATGGCTTAGAAATTTTTTAAACATGAATTGCTGTAATGCCCTTCAGGATGTCCCTGAGTTCCAGCTCAAGACCCACAAGAAAAAAAAATGTTCACCTCCAACACTTTTCATTTGTTATTTAAATGAGGTACTGACAAATTGTACAACACCTCACTAAGTTGCTGAGGCTGGCCAACAAACGGTGATGCTATCTCAGCCTCCCAAGTACTGGGACTTCAGGTGTGCACCACCTTACCCAGGTAACTTTACTGAGAAGGAAATAACTTATTTCAAGAATCTCTTCGAGCCAGGCGTGCTGACACAAGCTTGTAATCTTAATATTTGGGAGGCTGGGACAGGAGGGCCAAGTGGGTTTAAACCCAGCTTTAGCTACTTAGTGAGGCTCTCAACAACTTAGAGATATGTTTCAAAATAAAAATATAAAATAACCCAGGCGTGGTGGCACATGATTGTAATTTCCACGCTTTGGAGGCTGAGACAGAAGGATCACATGGGTTCATAGCTAGCCTCAGCTACTTAGTGGGTTCTCAGAAACTTAGTGAGACCCTGTTTCCAAATAAAATATAAAATAGGGCTGGGAGTATAGCCCAGAGGTAGAAAATCTGCTGGGTTCCAATCTCAGTACCACCAATATATATACATATATAATAGGTCTGGGAGTATAGAAAGGTAGAAAGTCTCTGGATTCCATTTCCAATAGCAAAAAAAACCCCAAACAAACAACATTTTTCTTCATCAGAACCCATCATTCTATCCACCCAGATTCAAGCTACAAAATCACCATCTTACATGCAAATCTTGAAAAAAAAATTCTTAGATGGTAAAGTAAAATGCTATTTTATATAATAAAAAAAAAAAAGATTCTAAGCCGGGCGTGGTGGCGCATGCTTGTAATGCCCGCGCTTGGGAGGCTGAGACAGGAGGATCGCATGGGTTTGAAGCCAGCCTCAGCTACTTAGTGAGGCTCTCAGCAACTTGTAATTCCAGTACTTGGAAGGCTGACACAAAAGAACCCAAGGTTGCAGCCAGCCTAAGCTGTTTAGTGAGGCCCTCCAAGGCTTAGTGAAACCTTGCTTTAAACTAAAAATACAAAAGAAGGCTGGGGATGTAGCTTGTAGGTAGAATGCCCCTGGGTTCAATGCCCAGTACCATTAAAAAAATAGAAAAAAAATTAGCCCATTACAGCAATAATTAAAATCCTTTTATAAGGCTACAAGACCAATTTACAGGGTTTTAATCAATGAATCTCTTGTTCAGTAAGTTGAAATGTAGGTGGGGGCTATGTATTGTTTACCTCTGGCCCCCAAAGGGGCAACCATGGATGCTCTTTGATCATATAAGCTGGCCCAATTCACTCTGCAGGCATCATGTCAGACTTTTTCTCAAAGTACTCAGCATCTATAAACAACTGTAATTGTTTCGATTTCTACTAGCCAGATTCTTACTATGTGGCATTGCATGAATTTCTGAGCAATTCCCAGGGCTCTTAATACTCTTTTTCCTGTAATATCTTCATATGCAAAGAACAGCAGGTCTCCGTGAACCACCCGGATTGTTTGGCTTAATAATCCAGTTAGAGCACGGAATACAAAAAAGGCTCAGTGTGAGCGTGGTCCTCGTCCTCCACTCACTTGGACCTTGTCAAGCAACCTGAGGGATCTGGGCCTCAAAATATATGTATAAACATAATGTAAAAACTTTAGTTGTGTTAAACTAACATTAAAAATCTGGACTTGCCATGTCAACTCAGAAGAAAAATTCCAAGGATTAATTGCAAGTCATTTTCCAATGGCTCATTAGCCACAAACTTGTTTTTTTTTTTTTTTTTTTGGTGCTGGGAATGGAATCCAGGGGCATTACCCAATTGAGGTAAACACCCAGCTCAATTTTTTATTCTCATTCTTTTTTTTGTGTGTGTGGTACTGGGGTGGAACCCAGGAGCCTTCTACCTCCGGGCTATACTTCCAGACCTATTTTATATTTTATTTGGAAACAGGGTCTCACTAATTTGCAGAAGGCCTCACCTAATAACGTAGGTGGGCTTTGAACCTGCGATCATTGTACCTCAGCCTCCCAAATGCTGAGATTATAAGCTTGTGCCAACATACCTGGCTTATTCTTTATCTTTTGAATCAGGGTCTCACTGAGTTGCAAAGGGCCTTACTATGTAGCTGAGGCTGTCTGCAAACAGTGATTCTACTATCTCAGTCTCCCAAACGCTGGGATTACAAGTATGTTCCAGCCTGCCCACCTAACCACAATTATTTCAGAACTACATAAAAATTGAGTCTACTGAGGCAGCCGTGGTGGTGCACACATGTAATCCCCCTGCTAGGGAGGCTGAGATAGGACGATCACACAGGTTCAAAAGCAGCCTCAGCTACTTAATGAGGTTCTCGGTAGTCGGACGTGGTAGCGCACGCTTGTAATCCCCACGCTTGGGAGGCTGAGAAAGGAGGATCGCATGGGTTTGAAGCCAGGTTCAGCTACTTAGTGAGGCTTTCAGCAACTTAGTAAGACCCTGTTTCCAAGTAAAATATAAAAATAAAGGTCTGGGAGTATAGCCCAGTGGTAGAAAGCCTCTGGGTTCCACCCACAGTACCACCAAAAAAAAAAAAAAAAAAAAAAAAGAAAGGGTCTCGGTAACATAGTGAGACCCTGTTTCCAAATAAAGTATAAAAATAGGTCTGAGAGTATAGTTCAGAAGTGGAAGGCCTCTGGGTTCCACCCCAGCACCTCTTAAAAAAATTGATTCTACTGAAAACTGCAAGCAGATTTCAGTTTACTTAGAATCAACAAGTTATAGGTGAATGCGGAAAAAATGTATGAGCAGTTAATTGTCAGTTAATTGTAAATACAGACAATGCATAGTCCTGAGATTTACTTTGAGAGAAAGTGATAACAATATATTCCTAAATTCTAGATCATTTCCTTTCCCTTGTGTCTTCTGGAGTATTCCACACAAGTTATTTGCATTGAGTTCTTCACATTAGAGGCAAATTTTCATACATGGCAAATTTTCAAAGAATCTGAAAGCTATTTTTTGCAATGGACAACTCACTTGTACTTTTGACATTAGTAAGGTTTTAATCTACTGTGCAACCAAGCATTGAACTACAGACTCTGCACATCTCCTTTAATCAAGGTTTCTCCCCACACTGTGCTCTTTCCTTTGAATTGGTCCAAGATTGCTAAGGGCATCCTCCAAGCTTTACACTGACAGGAGCACTCTCAACCACGCATTCCTCTACGACAGGGAAGCCTGCCTAGAGTGGATATTGGGAATTACTCTCCTGTGTGAGTTCCTTCATTTCTGTACAAGGAACTAGATGTCCTGAAGGCATTCCATATGGCTTACATATGTAAGGTCCTGCATTTGAGGATGATTGGAAGAACTAAAGGCTGTCCCACATTGCTTGCTCATTTTCTCTCCCATGTGACTCGTTTCATGGTTTCTGAGGGAATGAGGATCAGAATAAGCTTTCCCACATAGATTGCACACTTACGGTTTCTCTCCAGTGTGAGTCCTTTCATGTCTCTTAATACTTGTGGAACATTTAAAGGCTTTCCCACATTGCTCACATACATAGGGTTTCTCTCCAGTGTGACTCTTATGATGTGTTCTGAGAGAAGAAGGCTTAGTGAATGCTTTCCAGCATTGCTCACATACATAGGGTTTCTCCCCAGTGTGAATTCGCTCATGTTTCTTAAGTACACTGGAAGATCTAAAGGCTTTCCCACATTGCTCACATACATAGGGTTTCTTCCCAGTGTGAATTCGCTCGTGTACCCGAAGTTCAGTGGAAGATCTAAAGGCTTTCCCACATTGCTCACATACATAGGGTTTCTCTCCAGTGTGACTCTTATGATGTGTTCTGAGAGAAGAAGGCTTAGTGAATGCTTTCCAGCATTGCTCACATACATAGGGTTTCTCCCCAGTGTGAATTCGCTCATGTTTCTTAAGTACACTGGAAGATCTAAAGGCTTTCCCACATTGCTCACATACATAGGGTTTCTCCCCAGTGTGAATTCGCTCATGTACCCGAAGTTCAGTGGAAGATCTAAAGGCTTTCCCACATTGTTCACATACATAGGGTTTCTCCCCAGTGTGAATTCGCTCATGTACCTGAAGGTGACTGGAAGATCTAAAGGCTTTCCCACATTGCTTACATACATAGGGTTTCTCCCCAGTGTGAATTTGCTCATGTCCCTGAAGGTGACTGGAAGATCTAAAGGCTTTCCCACATTGCTTACATACATAGGGTTTCTCCCCAGTGTGAATTCGCTCATGTACCTGAAACTGACTGGAGGATATAAAGGCTTTCCCACATTGCTTACATACATAGGGTTTCTCTTTAGTGTGAATTTGCTCATGTTTCTTAAGTACACTGGAATATCCAAAGGCTTTCCCACATTGTTTACATACATACGATTTCTCCCCAGTGTGAATTCGCACATGTTTCTTAAGCACCTTGGAAGATCTAAAGGCTTTCCCACATTGCTTACATACATAGGGTTTCTCTTCAGTGTGAATTCGCTCATGTTTCTTAAGTTCACTGGAAGATCGAAAGGTTTTCCCACACTGCTTACATACATAGGATTTCTCCCCAGTGTGAATTCGCTCATGTTTCTTAAGTTCACTGGAAGATCTAAAGGCTTTCCCACATTGATTACATACACAGGGTTTTTCCCCAGTGTGAATTCCCCCATGTACCTGTAATTGACTGGAAGAACTAAAGGCTTTCCCACATTGCTTACATACATAGGGTTTCTCACCTGTATGAACTCTTATATGTCTCTTAAGGTTCCCGGAAAAGCTAAAGGCTTTCCCACACTGTTCACATACAAAAGGTTTCTCTCCACTGTGAATTCTTTCATGGATTTTAAGGTAACGGGAACTACTGAAAGTTTTCCCACATTGCTCACACTCATGGTACTGATCTCCACTGTGACTCCCTTTATCCTTCAGAAAGCTCTTGGGAGAACTGAAGGCTTCCTCCTGTTCTTTGTATTGACCAGGTTTCTCTCCATATTTCAAAGGCACACATGGTTTCTGTCCAGAGTGAGCGCCGTGGGGCTTATTTAAGGATAAATGACCAAAGAGAACATCTCCACACATCTGCCTTTCACCTGGTTTGATTCCAGGATGAGTTTTCTGCTTGACAATAGGATCTAGACAGCAGCTACAGATTATTCCACAGTCAGTACCAAGTTCATATTCAAAGAATCTCGTTACCAGATTTCTGAAAAAAAGAGAGAGAGAAGTATATTAGTAATTCGGTGTTAATTAAGAATTTTCTACAGAGCCAGGCATGGTGGCTCACACCTGTAACCCAGCACTTGGGAGGCTGAGAAAGGAAGATTGCACAGGTTCGAAGCCAGCCTCAGCTACTTAGTGAGGCTCTCAGCAACTTGGTGAGATCCTGTTACCAAATAAAATATAAAATAGGCCTGGGAGTATAGCCCAGAGGTAGAAAGCCTCTGGGTACCATCCTCAGTACCACAAAAACCAAAACAAACAAATAAATAAATAAATAAATATTAATTTATTTATTTATTGGGTTTTTTTTTGGGTGGTACTGGTATTCCTGGAAACCCTTCTATCTCCAGGCTACATGCCCAGACCTACTTTTTATATTTTATTTTGGAAATACGGTCTCTAAGCCAGTACGGCTGGCTTTGAACATGGCTGATCCTCTTGTCTCCAACTCACAATCACGGGCATCACAAGTGTGGGCCTCCACAACCGGCTGCATTTTTAAAATATGGTCTGAGCTACTTTTCTAAGACTCATTGCTTACTTTCTCTCCCTTCAAGCTAAATCTCCAGCCTTTTTTATTTTATTTTATACTTTGTGTTAACCTATGACCCTTGTGTCTCAGCCTCCCACGTGCTGGGATTACAAGCTCACCCCCTACCTGACTCACTGCTTTCTTCTGGGAGTGAAAAATTACCTTGTATTTCTCCTGAAAGTTCGGCAATCATCAGTAGTATTCTGCTGCTCCTGATCTTGGCCTAAAGTGTAGACGCAGGAAGAGAATTATGAATTATTACAATATCATGACAGAATTATTATTATTTTGGTGGTACTGGGGTTCCTGGAAGCCCTTCTACCTCCGGGCTACACTCCCAGACCTATTTTACATTTTTATTTGGAAACAGGGTCTCTTAATGCAGCGAGGCTGGCTCCAAACCAGCGCGATCCTCCTGTCTCTGCCTCCCAAGCGCAGGGATTACAAGTATGCACCACCATGCCCAGCAGAATTATTAAATTATAGGCTGAATGCAAGATATAAACAATGTGATGAGGCCTGGTATATTTCCCAAAACATTTCCTTTCAAGATTCTTTTCTTTCTTTTGGCAGGTCTGGAGATGGAACACAGTGGCATTTGACCTCTGAGCTGCACCCTCATGCTATTTTTTTTTTTTTTTTTTGCGGGTCTGGGGATGAAACCCAGGGGCATTTGATCTCCGACCTACAGCCCCTGCCCTATTTTTGATTCTTTATTTTGAAACCGGTTCTCATTAAGTTGCAGAAGGCCTCACTAAGTAGCTGAGGTTGTCCACAATCCATGATCCTCCGGCCTCAGCATCCCAAATGCTGGGATTACAAGTGTGCGCCACCAGGCCCGGCTCATCATGCTATTTTTAATTAAAAAAAAAATCATGTCACAGCACTGAATTAAAAAAAAAACAAACAAACCTTGTGCACTCTGATTGACTAATGGAGGGAATGACACCACCCTTACCCACGCAGGCCAGGTTCCTCAAGGTTTCCTGCGTCACATGTCGGTAGAGCTCCTTTTGGGAGGGATCCAGCAAAGCCCACTCCTCCAGGGTGAAGGTCACAGCCACATCCTCAAAAGCCACCAACGCCTAAAACATGGCACATATTTCTAGCATGAAGGGTGAGACTCAGATCACTGTAGATCTATACTAACTTCAAAGGAAGTTCCCATGATGCTCTGTTCCCTAAATGTTCTCTCCATGCCTTGCTCATCACACTCTTACTCTCCATCCAGGACAGTAGTACGCATGGGTTTGAAGCCAGCCTTAGCTATTTAGTGAGACTAGCAGCACCGTAGTGAGACTCTGTTTCAAATTAAAATATAAAATAAGCGTGCGACTGTAACCCAGAGGTAAGATGGTAGAATATCTCTGGGTTCCATCTCCAATGGCAAAAAAAAAAAAAAAAAAAAAATCCTTCATCAGAACCCATCATTCTATCCACCCAGACACAAGCAACAAAATCACCGTCTTATAAGCAAATCTTTTTTTTTTTTCCCCCCGGGGTCTGGAGATAGAACCCAGGGTCATTTATCTTTGATCAACATTGCCTGCTCTATTTTTTTGTGTGTGTTTGTGTGGGTCCTGGGATGGAACCCAAAAGCATTCAACTTCCAAGATATACCCCCTGCCCTATTTTTTATTATTTATTTTGAAACAGGGTCTCACAAAGTTGCAGAGGACTCCACTAAGTAGCTGAGGCTGTCCAAGAACTGCGATTCTCCAGTCTCAGCCTCCAAATGCCGAACTACAAGCGTGCGCACCACAGCAGGCTCTCCTTTTTTTTTTAATTCTTCATTTTGAAATGGGGT
Organism: Muscardinus avellanarius; assembly: GCF_963383645.1. Taxonomy (NCBI): domain Eukaryota; kingdom Metazoa; phylum Chordata; class Mammalia; order Rodentia; family Gliridae; genus Muscardinus; species Muscardinus avellanarius. Next base: position 43,482,120 of record NC_137804.1, read on the forward strand.
CTCACGAAGTTGCAAAGGGCTTCACTAAGTAGCTGAGGCTGTCTGCGAACCACAATCCTCTGGTCTCAGCCTCAAACAGACCCTTTTTCGAAATAAAAGTGTTTTAATCTGAGTCCACGCGACCCTGGCGGCCACCGCGCGGTCAGGGCCGCGGGCCGCGCCGAGCTGCAGAGAGGCCCCGGCACCGCAGGGGAAGCCGCCGCCGCCGCCCGCTCTGCAGGGGCCGCCCAGGCCCAGGGCGCCGGGACTCAGCGCCGCGGCCGCCGCCGCCGCCAGCCGCCCTCCTCGCCGCCCGCGGACTCGCCCCACTCACCATGGCGCCGACGGCCGCGTCCCCCAAGACTCTCGGGTCTTTGGAGGTCCCGGAGCTGGACCGAACAACCTGCGTGCTCCGCAGGAAGACAGGAAGGAACGTGGTGGCTCCAAGCGGAAGTTGTGGAAGCCTGAAGAGCCCGCCCCCTGCGCTCCTGATTGGGGAGCTAGAGAGCCCGCCCTTGCGCTCTTGATTGGCCAAGAATGCAAGCCCCACCGAGGCACCTCTTGAGTGACAGGGCTTCAGATGGAATGCTAAGTGACTGCAGCAAGGCTCCCAAATTGGGAACTGAAGAAGGAAAGAAGTCTATCCCCGGGGTACAGGGTGTCTCCACCAAGGAGCAGGTAGCTCAAAGCCAGGTACTCTATTTGGGAGTCCAAATTTCCCATCAATCAAAGGCCATCACATTAGACCACAAAGCCCTTATTAAAACTCTCCCGTGCCCCAAAACCAAGACGAAATTCTCTCCTTCTTGAGAGAGGCCAGATATTTTTGAGCATGGATCTCTAAATCTTCACTCTAAGCAAATCCCCTATATGAGGCTCCAAAGGGGTGTACATATGGTCCCCCTGATGACATCCATCCATCCTTCCAAACCTTACAATAGGCGTTAACCTGAGCTCCAGCTCTTGATCTTCCTAACCTGCAACAACCATTCATGCTGTCGGTTCATGAAAATTTATGCCTGGTACCGGGCGTGGTGGCACACGCTTGTAATCCCTGAGTTTGGGAGGCTGAGGTAGGAGGATAGCACAGGTTCGAAGTCAGCCTCCGCTACTTAGTGAGGCTCTCAGCAATTAGTGAGATCCTGTTTCTAAATAAAATATAAAATAGGTCTGGGAGTGCAGTCCAGAGGTAGAACACCTCTGGGTTCCACCCCCAGTACCACACACAGACACACACACACACACACACACACACACACACACACACACAAATCCAGGCCTGGCACTAGGAGTCCTGGGACAGTTCGAGGCTTCCATCTTTGCTCCTGTCTCCTACCTTTCCAAACAGCTGGACCTAACTGTCCGGGGCTGGGCACCTGCCACTGGGCCCTCGTGGCAGCTCGTGTGCTCCTACAAAATCAACACAGTTAACTTTTGGTGCACAACTTTCTGTCTCCTCTCCATGTCACTTAAGGAACTACCCACTTGTAAGGGCCTTCAGACTCCTCCCCCTGGCCGTGTCCTCTCCCTATTGCTAACTTTCCTTCATGACCCTTCTATATCCTTTCAGCTCTGTTCTGCCCTACACCCGGCCAGTCTACTCCCGGTCTCTGTGGACCCCCTTCTCAAGATTGTGTGGAAACTGTACCACTTTTGGGAAGAGTCTTTAACATGTATTCATGTACCAGTACTGGAAAAGATTTTCAATTTTTAAATATATCTTTTGGAGTAAAGAAGCCAGGAGCTTCAGAAAAAGAAGCTGCAGGATTCCAGGGACCAAGGGAGATTAGCAAGACAATAGAGATAGTTTCATGGCCTTTTCCATTATAAAGATAAGATTTCCCAAGGAAGTGGAAGGGTGCCATAAATCTTCAGGAGATTCCAGACTTCGAAAATCATGGGAAGATGCCCGAAGCCTTCAAGAAAGACCAGAATCTGATGACCAAGTAACACATTTAGGGTGTCAGTGCTAAAAACAGGAAAGACTGGCAGGAAAAAATGTCCCCCCACATCAAAAGGGCTGGCCCTAGAGAGGACGGGTCTGGGTAAGGACTGACTATAAGATACTCTGTACCCAGGAATCTTCGCTGATTTCATTCGAAGCACCCTGGATAACATGAGGCTGTAACTGTCCTCTGTATTTCTCTCTTTTTAATAAACTCCTTTAAATCTTCAGCATGAGTCCGGGTTATTGCATATCTATACTTAGCTCAGGACAAAACCTGCGGTTCTAGGGGAATAGTCTTGGGGAGCCTAACGAAGGTCCCCAGAGATAGTTTCCCAAGTCATAACAGTCCAGAAACCATAACAGAAACTTTGGAGGCCATGATTCCACACCCGTCACACATCCATGAGTGAACCCTTCCCAGTTCTCCCCTCATGTGGTTTACTGATGGCTCCTCCTTTGTCAGGGATGGACAATGTTCTGCTGGTTACGCTATTATCTCCCTGTCAGAAATAGTAGCACAGCCTCTCCCACCTACTACAACCAAACAGCAGGCAGAACTTTTGCGGTAACTTGTGCCTTTGAACTGGTGGCCGACCACTCCTCTCTTTATATACTAAATCCGATTATGTCTATCATATTCTATTATCCCACTTGGCAATATGGAAAGAATAGGGACTTTGGACCACTAAGGGGATCGGCAGTCACTAATTCAGATGGATTCACAAACTCCTCGAAGCCTCTTTTCTTTCTAAACAGATAGGCGTTTCGCACTGCCCATCACACCAGAAACATGGCTCACCTAGATCCCAAGGAAACACCAAGGCAGACAAGGCAGCAAAACTGCAGCGCTTTCCTCATCGGCCTCCTCTCTTCTGGCCCTGGCCTGCCTGGTCCCCAAGCAGAGTCAGAAATGCCCTCTGTCGATTCAATCCTTACATACTTACTTTTCATCTTCCACCCCAACCCTCAGGCATTAACAACTTGCCAGAGGCTGTTTACGTTGGAGACCTGCTACGGCTCAGTGCAAAATTTACACCCTTTTCCCCTGATTTTCAAGGGCCAGTGAGAGCTCACAGGACGCCACTGGAACCTCAACACTTTCCAAAGCATAGGCCCTTCTCTTGGGACGAACCCTTTCCCTGGCTCCCTGCCCTTCACAAAGAAAAGAGAACTCTCCCCGGGGCTCCCGGGTCGGTCGCGTTATCGCATTGGATGCCTCGCTGTGACTTCGGACTTGGGGATCTGAACCTGACTCCCTTTCGATCGGCTCTAGTATCAATTAAACATTTACAATTTTTATCTCCATTTGTGATCACCATTTTGGGTTTTAACCCGGTCACCAGAGGTATCGTCCAATGGATCTCGGTGGAACCGTTCACCTTTTTTAACGGGGCTGGGGGAAGCTCCCTTGGGAGGTTAAAGTTTCCCCCTTTTAAGTTAAATTTGGACTGGCAGTCCCGGGCCCAGTGAAATACCTTAAGGCATCTGGGGCAGGGCATCCAGGGAGTTTCCCCTTTCTTTCCTCCTCCCATAGGAGGCGTGGCCTGGGACACACATTTTCGGCAGAAATGGCCCTCCTTTCCACATCTGAAACACGTGGGGGGGGGAAACCCTTGACTGCTGCATTGTCTGTATCAGAGTCTGTAGGCCCTCCCGTTGCCCTTCCTTTACTGCAGCTGCCATGGCTTGAAGTTGGTGGCTCATAGAGCCAAGATCCCGAAAGGCCACAATCCATCTCTCTAAAGTATGTCCCTTAAACCCCGCACAGGCCAGCTTATGATCGGCTGTCATCCCGTCCCACACTAGCATTTTGACAAACTTGTCTCCCAGTGGACTGGCTGGAAACCTCCTCCCAAGGCTGTTATACACACTCTCTATAAATGTAGGTAGATCCTCACCAGGCTTTTGAGTAATTGCCGCAATAGGGGCCTCAGTGGACCCAGGGTCTAATTTTCTCCATGCTGCCAGTGCACCAGCACTAACCTGATCCTGATATGGGAGGGGCAAGGCTGCCTGTTGTAGGCCAGTGGTGTGTGGCTCGGCCGTCCCAGTAATCATGCCATAGGTTAAGGGGATGGCGGGGTTGGCATCTAATTTAATATAAGCATCTATTAAAGTAGGTAACAAATTTACTACGTATAAACTATCTGCCAATAAATTTATAGACAAAAAAATCCTTGCAGGGCTAGGGCTATGGAAAAAGGTTCTTTGAATTGGGAGGATCCTTTTACAGGCTGGAAGATGGTTTTGGGGGGCTGAGGATCCATTCCTTTTATGAAAGTGGGATAAATAATCACAGAGGCCTCTTCGTGCCCTCGGAGCAGGGCTGAGCCCAGAAACAACAGCCAACAAGCGGAGCCCAGGGTCAGCAGCCACCAAGTGAGGGTGGCGGCAGGGCACGCAGCCCTGTTCTGAGCTGGGGCCGGGGCTGCGGCTGGCGCTGGCAGGGATGTGCAGCGACGAGGCAGCCTGGGAGGCACAGCCTGCTGGGCCAGCTCTTCCACTAGGGTTCCTCCAGCTCTTGCTTTGCCCGCATATGGCGGCAGAGGGGAGGGTACAGAGAATGAATTGGCCAGGGAAAGGGGCTGTGGGGAGTTCTTGGCATTCCCAAAGGGATCAGGAGGTTTTTTTAGGGGCTTCAGGACCAGACGGGGGGTTGTATGCTCGGCAGCCCCATTTTTTGCGGCTTGGGGATATGGTCAGTGAGTTTATCTGGGGGTCGTGGGGGAAAACAACTTTTAAGCGCGGAGACGGTGGGGAGAACTGCAAGGGGGGGATCTCCCCTTTCTCTGTCTGGGCTCTCCTAACCAGCACCTCAACTTGATTCCAGGTATCCCAATCATCAAGATTACTTTCAGGGAGCCATGGGGCAGTTTTTAGAAGGTACCCCCAGGCCTGGGTGGCTTGGTTATCAGCGAGATTAAGTCCTCGGCTCTTGAGAACCAGTCGAATGGATTCTAGGGCAGGGTCAGGTTTAGAACTGAACTTCCCCATATTAATACCCATATTAATATACAGGGGGATACTCACCCAGAAGACCGATTGACTCGCTAGCGATTTCTTTTGTTAGGGGGTGAAGAGGGGGGCCTCACACGGGGCACCAGACTGTCGGGAATCCAGCCCAACAGCTGGCGGGGCTCGGCGAGATGATGAGTGCAGATACCAGCAAAAGCCACGCTCTCTCGGCATCTGCATTTTCGCAGTTAAATAGGCAAAATCTCAAAGTGAGAAATAAGCCCGAGAGAAGGTGTGCTCGCTGGCCAAAAGCATCTTTCCACTTTTAGATATTCTTGCATAACTATTATTCTTCTAGTATTCTTTTAACTCTCTACACGAATTGCTCCGGTGATGTGAGAACAGGACTATGAAAGAAATTGAGTCTGAGGAAATAAATTCTCTAATAATTTGTCTAAATGTCCTTGGCTCTGCTCAATAATAATAAAAACTGGCCAGAACTCAGATGCTGTGATAAGCACTCCAGCTGCAGCAATCACAAATGGCCTCCGACCCTCATTCCAATCACTAATTTAGGTTAAGCTATTAACTCCGGTAAGGTAGCTCAGTTTAAGGTAACTCTGTTTACCCTTGAGATCCTGCCTAGAGACAGAGAAGATAAAAACCTTGTGTGTGACCGTAAAGCAATTTAGTTGATAAACAACTTAGTTGCCCAAATACAATAGATTCAAGGAGAAAGATTGTTGACTTTTACCTCAGTATGAGCATTCATGGAGACAGGGAAATAGATTATTAAAGATGAGTAGGCTTTTAATAGGCTTGTTGTCTAAAGAAGAGTGCTCAGCAGTTAAGGAAATACATCTGACAATTAAAACCAAGAACTTTGTGGTGTTGTTTGTGGTATTTTGTCTGCAAAACTGTGTTGTGAGTTTGCTTAAGCTTTCAGATTTAGAAGATAAGATGCCAACACCTGAAGAAACTCCATCACATCCACCTGAATCACCACATCTCCCCACACTTGCTATATGAACTGAGCCCAAAAATATGGAAAGTTCCAAGAAAGTTAAAGAAGATTCCCCGAGAAGCCCCCAAGCCTTGGGCATGCCTGTTTGGAACTGCTTATCTGCAAAACCTGAGAAAGAATCCGGAGGGAGTTAATCTCTCGAAGATCAACAGCCAGCTGAAGGACTAGTTTTATTACCTTTGTTTACATGTCATTCATTATTATTTCACAGTGATTACACCCACCCCCTTCTTCTCTTATTGTTAACTTTACTGGTGAAGGGTATAAATTTTGGGGTTTTTTGTAATAAAGTGTCATTGGCTCAAGAAGCCTTTGTCCATCTCAGGTTCTTTTCCAAAGCGTCGTACCTAAAAACTTAAGGAATTCATAGAGGGTAAAGAACCACTGCAGATAAGATTCTGCAGAATTTCACCTGCCTTTTGCCCCATCTTTCTGAGGCTTCCGACTGCGAGTGGACTTGCCCCCCACAGGACTGAGCCCGTCGGCAACAGATGAGTACCGACCACTCGAACACAAACCCACCAGCCGGGAGTCAAGTCAAGCAAGATCTCATTTATTTCTCTCCAAGCAATCCTATATATAGCACCAAGCCACGAGGGGAATTTCCATGAGAAATAGCCTAGCCTATCCGGGATAAAGATCACTAGCACGTAGTTTACAGCCAATTCCAGGCCGGTACATGAGCCATTCATGTGTGCGGAAAGCTCCTTTAAAGGTAGAAAGGGAAAAACCGCTCAGTCTCGCCACCCATAATGAATGGGGAAACCACGCCTTCCTAGCTTCCTCCAGGCGCCATCTTTGCCCCTTTTCTGCTGAATCACTTTACTTAAAGTTTTGCCTTAGGTTGTAGGCTGCTCAGGCCTGGGAAGGCTGTATCTCCTTAGGCTCTGTATGGACACACCTCATCAAAATTCCAGGAATAATCACTTAAAAGCTCAGGTAAATCCCTATTCAGAGTCAGAATGACAGCCTCCTGTGGAACATGGTGGTGCACGCTTGTAATTCCAGTCCTTGGAAGGCTGACACAGAAGGATCCAAGGTTGCAGCCGGCCTAAGCTATTTAGGGAGGCACTCCAAGACTTAGTGAAACCTTGCTTTAACATAAAAATGTAAAACAAGGCTGGGATGTAGCTTGGACGTAGAATGCCCCTGGGTTCAATGCCCAGTACCATAAAAAATAGAAAAAATAAATAGTCCATTACAGCAATAATCAAAATCCTTTTATAAGGCTACAAAACCAATTGACAGGGTTTAATCAATGAATCTCTTGTTCAATAGGTTGAAATATAGGTGGGGGGACTATGTATTGATTAGCTCTGGCCCCCCAAAAGGGCAACCATGGATGCTCGTTGATCATATAGGCTGGCCCAATTAAACCTGGGAATAATTCATTCCCAGGTTTCTTAATACTCTTTTTCCTGTAATATCTTCATAAGCAAAGAACAGCAGGTCTCACTGAAACCACCCAGATCGTTTGGCTTGATTATTAACCTTGTTATTAATCAAGTCCTCGTTCTCCACTTGCTAGGACCTTGTCAAACAGCTTGAGGGACCTGGACCTCAAGATTTATGTATAAAAGTCATGTAAAAATTTTAGTTTTGTTAAACAAATATTAAATATAAGGACCTGCCACGTGAACTCAGTAGAAAAAACCCAGTGATTAATTGCAAGTCATTTCCCAATGGCTCATTAGCCACAATCTTTTTTTTTTTTTTTTTTTTTTTTTTGGTGTGTGGATTGGAATCCCAGGGCATTCCCTAACTGGGGTATACACCCAACTCAATTTTTTAATTCTTGCTCTCTCTTTTTCATTTTTTTTTTTGTGGTACTGGAGATGGAACCCAGGAGCCTTCTACCTCCGTGCTACACTTCCAGACCTATTTTATAGTTTATTTGGAATCAGGGTCTCACCTAGTAGCTGAGTCAGGCTTCGAACCTATGATCATCCTAGTTCAAGCCCCCCAAATGCTGGGATTACAAGCTTGTGGCAACACACCAGGCTTATTCTTTTATATTGAAATGGGATCTCTGAGTTGCAAAGGGCCTCACTATGTAGCTGAGGCTGTCTGCAAACTGTGATTCTACTGTCTCAGCCTCCCAAATGCTGGGATTATAAACTTGTGCCAAAATGCCTGGCTGACCACAATTATTTAAGAACTACATAAAAGTTGAGTCTACTGAGCCAGGTTTGTTGGTGCACACTTGTAATCCCACGTTAGGGAGGCTGAGATAGGAGGATCACACAGGTCCGAAGCCAGCCTCAGCTACTTAGTGAGGCTCTCGGCAATATAGTGAGACCCTGTTTCCAAATAAAGTATAAAAATAGGGCTGGGAGTATAGTGGTAGAAGGCCCCTGGGTTCCACCCCAGCACCTGTTAAAAAATAAATTGAGTCTACTGAGCACTGCAAGCAGATTTCCATTTATTTAGAATCAACAAGTTATAGGTAACTGAGGAAAAAATGTATGAGCTGATTAATGATAAAAGACTATAAAAAATAAACTCTCACACTATCAAAAAAATTAAAAATTTCTCCCCACACTGCACTCTTTCCTATCTGTGAATTGGTACAGATTGCTAAGGGCATCCCCCAAGATTCACATTGACAGGTGCACTTTTGTGTGTGTGTGTGTGTGTGTGTGTGTGTGGTACTGGGGGTGGAACCCAGAGGCTTTTATCTCTGGGCTATCCTCCCAGACCTGTTTAATATTTTATTTGGAAACAGGTTCTCACTAAGTTGCTGAAAGCCTCACTAAGTAGCTGAGGCTGGCTTCCAACCTGCGAGATCCTCCTGTCTCAGCCTCCCAAGCGCGGGGATTACAAGTGTGCACCACCATGCCCGGCAACACAGGTGTACTCTCAACCACACATTCGTCTACGACAGGGAAGCCTGCCTAGGGTGTCTACTGGGAATTACTTTCCTGTGTGAGTTCCTTCATGTCTGTATAAGGAACTACATATCCCAAAGGCATTCCACATGGCTTACATATGTAAGGCTCCTGTATTGGAGGATGACTGGAAGAACTAAAGGCTGTCCCACATTGCTTGCTCAGTTTCTCTCCCATGTGACTCCTTTCATGTTTTCTGAGAATGAGGAACAGCTTAAGCTTTCCCACATAGGTTACACACATAAGGTTTCTTTCCACTGTGAGTCCTTTGTGTCTCTTAATACTTTTGGAAAATTTAAACACTTTCCAGCATTGCTTACACACATAGGGTTTCTCCTCAATGTGAATTCGCTCATGTGCCCGAAGGTGAGCGGAAGATCTAAAGGCTTTCCCACACTGCTTACATACATAGGGTTTCTCACCTGTATGAATTCGGTAATGCTTCTGAAGGTTATAGCGAAATCTAAAGCCTTTCCCACATTGCTTACATACATAGGGCTTCTCCCCAGTGTGATTCCTATGATGTAGTCTAAGAGAATAAGATTTAGTAAAGGTTTCCCACATTCTTTACATACATAGGGTTTCTCACCCGTATGAGTTCGCTCATGTTGCTGAAGGTAACTGGAACAGGTAAAGCCTTTCCCACATTGCTTACATACATAGGGTTTCTCCCCAGTGTGAACTTGCTCATGTGCCTGAAACTGACTGGAAGATCTAAAGGCTTTCCCACATTGCTGACATGCATAGGGTTTCTCCCAAGTGTGAATTCGCTCATGTTCCTGAAGGCTACCTGAAGATCAAAAGCCTTTCCCACATTGCTTACATACATTGGGTTTCTCACCAGTATGAATTCACTTATGTTTCTGAAGGTTAGTGCAATATCTAAAGGCTTTTCCACATTGCTTACATACATAGGGTTTCTCACACGTATGAATTCGCTCATGTGCCTGAAGGTGATGGTGATATCCAAAGCCTTTCCCACATTGCTTACATACAAAGCATTTCTTATCTGTATGAATTCGCTCATGTACCTGAAGGTGACTGGAATATCTAAAGGCTTTCCCACATTGCTCACATACATAGGGTTTCTCCCCAGTGTGAATTCGCTCATGTATCTGAAGATCAGTGGAAAATCGAAACCCTTTCCCACATTGCTTGCACACACAGGGTTTTCCCCCAGTGTGACTGCTTTCATGCTTTCTGAGATTTGATGATTCAGTGTACACTTTCCCACATTGCTGACATGCATAGGGTTTCTCCCCAGTGTGAATTCGCTCATGTTTCTGAAGGTTACTTGAAGATCAAAAGCCTTTCCCACATTGCTTACATACATTGGGTTTCTCACCAGTATGAATTCACTTATGTTTCTGAAGGTTAGTGCAATATCTAAAGGCTTTTCCACATTGCTTACATACATAGGGTTTCTCACACGTATGAATTCGCTCATGTGCCTGAAGGTGATGGTGACATCCAAAGCCTTTCCCACATTGCTTACATACAAAGCATTTCTTACCCATATGAATTCGCTCATGTACCTGAAGGCAACTAGAATATCTAAAGGCTTTCCCACATTGCTCACATACATAGGGTTTCTCCCCAGTGTGAATTCACTCATGTGCCCGAAGGTCAGTGGAAGATCTAAAGTCTTTCTCACATTGCTTGCACACACAGGGTTTTTCTCCAGTGTGACTGCTTTCATGCTTTCTGAGATTTGATGATTCAGTGTACACTTTCCCACATTGCTGACATGCATAGGGTTTCTCCCCAGTGTGAATTTGCTCATGTTCCTGAAGGTTACTTGAAGGTCAAAAGCCTTTCCCACATTGCTTACATACATTGGGTTTCTCACCAGTATGAATTCACTTATGTTTCTGAAGGTTAGTGCAATATCTAAAGAATTTTCCACATTGCTTACATACATAGGGTTTCTCCCCAGTGTGAAATTGCTCATGAGCCTGAAGGTAACTGGAAGATCTAAAGGCTTTCCCACATTGCTTACATACATAGGGTTTCTCACACGTATGAACTCGCTCATGTGCCTGAAGGTGATGGTGACACCCAAAGCCTTTCCCACATTGCTTACATACAAAGCATTTCTTATCCGTATGAATTCGCTCATGTACCTGAAGGTGACTGGAATATCTAAAGGCTTTCCCACATTGCTCACATACATAGGGTTTCTCCCCAGTGTGAATTCGCTCATGTATCTGAAGATCAGTGGAAAATCGAAACCCTTTCCCACATTGCTTGCACACACAGGGTTTTCCCCCAGTGTGACTGCTTTCATGCTTTCTGAGATTTGATGATTCAGTGTACACTTTCCCACATTGCTGACATGCATAGGGTTTCTCCCCAGTGTGAATTCGCTCATGTTTCTGAAGGTTACTTGAAGATCAAAAGCCTTTCCCACATTGCTTACATACATTGGGTTTCTCACCAGTATGAATTCACTTATGTTTCTGAAGGTTAGTGCAATATCTAAAGGCTTTTCCACATTGCTTACATACATAGGGTTTCTCACACGTATGAATTCGCTCATGTGCCTGAAGGTGATGGTGACATCCAAAGCCTTTCCCACATTGCTTACATACAAAGCATTTCTTACCCATATGAATTCGCTCATGTACCTGAAGGCGACTAGAATATCTAAAGGCTTTCCCACATTGCTCACATACATAGGGTTTCTCCCCAGTGTGAATTCACTCATGTGCCCGAAGGTCAGTGGAAGATCTAAAGTCTTTCTCACATTGCTTGCACACACAGGGTTTTTCTCCAGTGTGACTGCTTTCATGCTTTCTGAGATTTGATGATTCAGTGTACACTTTCCCACATTGCTGACATACATAGGGGTTCTCTCCATTGTGACTCCTTTCATGTCTTCTGAGAAAAATAGCACAGTAGGCTTTCCCACACTGTTCACATACATAAGGTTTCTCTCCACTGTGAATTCTTTCATGGATTTTAACGAAATGGGAACTGCTGAAGGTTTTCCCACACTGCTCACACTCATGGTGTTGATCTCCACTGTGATTCCCCTTATTCTTTAGAAAGCTCTTGGGAGAGCTGAAGGCTTCCTCTGTTCTTTGTATTTATCAGGTTTCTCTCCATATTTCAAAGGCACACATGGTTTCTGTCCAGAGTGAGCGCTGTGGGGCTTATTTAAGGATAAATGACCAAAGAGAACATCTCCACACATCTGCCTTTCACCTGGTTTGACTCCAGGACAAGTTTTCTGCTTGGCAATAGGATCTGGAGAGCAGCTAATGATTATTCCACAGTCACTATCAAGTTTATATTCAAAGAATCTCTCTACCATTTCATTTCTGAAAAAAAATAAAAATAGAAGTATATTAGTAATGATGTGTTTATTAAGATTTTTGTGTGTATGTGTGTGTGTGTGTGATACTGGAGGTGGAACCCAGAGGCTTTCTACCTCTGGGCTATACTCCCAGAGCAATTTTCTATTTTATTTGGAAACAGGGTTTCACTAAATTGCTGAGAGCCTCACTAAGTAGCTGAGGCTGGCTTCGACCCTGTGCGATCCTCCTGTCTCAGCCTTCCAAGCGCACGGTTTACAAGCATGTGCCACCATGCCCGACTATTAAGAATTTTGTATAGGTCCAGGTGTGGTGGCACACACTTGTAATCCCAGTGCTTGGGAAGCTGAGAAAGGAGGATCGCACAGGTTCCAAGCCAGCCTCAACTACTTAGTGAGGTTTTGAGCAATTTAGTGAGATCCTGTTTCCAAATAAAAAGTATAAAATAGGTCTGGGAATATAGCCTGGAGATAGAAAGACTCTGGGTTCCACCCCTAGTAACACCAAAAAGAACTAAAGAATTTTCTATGAGACATGTGAGTTTAGAAATTTTATTAATTTTTTTTTTTTTTTGCTGGTTTGAGGATGTAACCCAGGTGCATTTGACCTCCACACGACAACCCCTGCCCTATTTTTTATTCTTTATTTTGACACAGGGTCTCACTAAGTTGCATAGGGCCTCAGTAAGTAGTACCTGAGGCTGTCCACCAAACATGACCCTCCGGCTGCAGTCTCCTGAATATTGGGATTACAAGCGCATTCCACTATGCCCAGCTAGAAATTTTTTAACATGATTTGCTGAAATGCTCTTCAGAATACCTCTGGGAGCTATTATCAAAGCACTAGTATCCATATCAAGCCTTTCTCTCTTTGATAAATCATTCAGTCCTTTTTCTTTTCATTTATTTTGTGGTATGAGGATAGAACCCAGTGTCTTTTACATGCTGCAAAAGCGTTCTCCTGCCCAGAGTGGTGGCATATACTTGTACTCCAAGTATTTGAAAAGGCCAACACAGATGGATCAAAGGTTCAAAACCACCATCAGCTATTTTGAGAGATCTTTTTTCCAAATAAGGAATAGAAAGAACTGAAGAGGAAGCCAAGAAGTCGAAAGCCCCTGGGTTAAATTCTCAGTAACACACACACACACACACACACACACACACACACACACACACAGAGAGAGAGAGAGAGAGAGAGAGAAACACACTTTCTCTTTCTCTCTTCTTTCTTTCTCTGTCTTTCTCTCTCTCTCTACTTCTGACCTACATCCATAACTTTTCTTTTTTTGTGTGGTGGTACTGTGGATAGAACCCTTCTACTTTTGGGCTACACTCCCAGACCTATTTTTATATTTTATTGGAAACAGGGTCTCTTAAGCCAGTGAGGCTGACTTTGAACCTCTTGATCCTGTCTCCGCCTCCAAAGCGCAGAGTTTTCTTTTCTTTTCTTTTCTTTTCTTTTCTTTTCTTTTTTTTTTTTTTTTGTGGGTCTGGGGATGGAACCCGGGGGCATTTGACCTCTTAGCCACACCGCCTGCCATATTTTTTATTCTTTATTTTGAAACAGGGTCTCACTGAGTTGCAGAGGGCCTCACTAAGTAGCCGAGGCTGTCTGCGAATTGGTCTCAGCCTCCCAAATGTTGGGATTACAAGTGTGCGCCACCACACCCGGCTCCTCCATAACTTTTGATTTTTAAATTTTTTTTGTTTTCTTTCATTTATTTATTATTTATTTATTTATTTATTTATTTTGTTTTTTGTGGTGCTGGGGGTGGAAAACAGAGGCTTTTTACCTCCAGGCTATGCTCCCAGACCTATTTTTTATATATTTTAATTTGGAAACAAGGTCTCACTAATTCCTGAGAGCCTCACTAAGTAGCTGAGGCTGGCTTCGAACCTGTGCGATCCTGCTGTCTCAGCCTCCAAAGCACGGGGATTACAAGTGTGTGCCACTACACCCGGCCCTCCATAGCTTTTGATTTTTTTAATTTTTCTTTGTTTTCTTTTAGACCACTGGGCATTAGCTGGGCATGGTGGCGCACGCTTGTAATCCCAGCATTCAAGAGGCTGAGACCAGAGGATCGCGGTTCACAGGCAGCCTCAGCTACTTAGTGAGGCCCTCTGCAACTTAGTGAGACTCTGTTTCAAAATAAAGAACAAAAAACAGGGCTGGGGCTATAATTCGGAGGTCAAATGCCCCTGGGTTCCATCCCCAGATCCGAAAAAAAAAAAAAAAGAGAGAAAAGAAAGAAAAAATAATAAACTACTGGGCATTGCCAGGCATGGTGGTGCACGCCTGTAATTCTTGTGCTTGGGAGGCTGAGACAGGAGGATCACATGGGTTCAAAGCCAGCCTCAGCTGCCTTAATAGACCCTGTTTCCAAAGAAAATATAAAATAGGTCTGGGAGTGTATCCTGGAGGTAGAAGGCCCCTTTGTTCCATCCTCAGTACCACCAAATAAATAAATAAATAAAAATAAACTACTGGGCATCAAAACCACGGGCTTTGTACCTCCAAGCTATACCCCAACACTTTTTATTTTTAAATAGAGTCCCACTAATTGGCTGAGTGCCTCTAACCTGCAATCTTCCTACTTTAGCTCCTTAAGTACTTGTATAACAGGAATAGACCACCACAGCAAGCCTTCTAAATGAAGATTACACCCAGATGAATTCTACCTCTCAGACCACAGCCGCACTCCTTTCTTTCTTTCTTTCTTTCTTTCTTTCTTTCTTTCTTTCTTTCTTTCTTTCTTTCTTTCTTTCTTTCTTTCTTTCTTTCTTTCTTTCTTTCTTTCTTTCTTTCTTTCTTTCTTTCTTTCTTTTTTGTACTGGGGGTGGAACCCAGAAACTTTGCTACCTCCAAGTTATAGTACCAGACCTACTTATGCTTTATTTGGAAACAGGGTCTCACTAAGTTGCTAAGAGTCTCACTATGTAGCTGAGGCTGGCTTCAAAGCTGCGAA
The DNA here is from genome assembly GCF_963383645.1 of Muscardinus avellanarius. Classification (NCBI taxonomy): domain Eukaryota; kingdom Metazoa; phylum Chordata; class Mammalia; order Rodentia; family Gliridae; genus Muscardinus; species Muscardinus avellanarius. Next base: position 43,497,199 of record NC_137804.1, read on the forward strand.
CCTCCTGTCTCAGCCTCCCAAGCACTGGGATTACAAGCATTGGCTACCACGCCTGGCTCATTCCCTTCTATTTTGATGCAGGGTCTCTCAAAGTTTGAACCAGGGTCTCTCTAAGTCTCACTAGTTGCTAATCTGGTTTCACATCTGAGATTTCTGTCACATTCCCCTAAATACTGGTAGTACAGGCCTTCTCCACCTTCCTAGTCTTTAATTTTACACTCTCTCCCTAATGTTTCTGGGCTGGCCAAAAACTCACATTCCTCCTGCCTAAGCCTTCCACGTAGTTGGGCTTATAGGCCTGAGCCACCACAGCTGGCTCATCTCCTGTTTCATAATATTCTTTTCCCAGTTAACTATTTAATTATACTGAATATTTAAATCATATTGAAACACATTCTAGTGCTCCATGTTAACAATATGAGAGACAAAATCTGTGTTAGACATTGAACTGTTGGCATAAGATACCTCAAAGTTGGGTCCCATTGTGTACACAAAATCTTTTTTATAAACTGGGCGTGGTGGTGCACGCTTGTAATCCCAGCATCTGGGAAGCGGAGACTGGAGAATTACTGTTCGTGGACAGACTCAGCTACTTAGTGAGGCCCTTCACAACTCAGTGAGACCCTATTTCAAAATAAAGAATAAAAAATAAAGAAGAATAAAGAATAAAGAAGGAAGGAAGGGCTGGGGGTATGGCTCAGAGGTCAAATGTCCCTGAGTTCCAGCTCAAGACATGCAAAAAAAAAATTCTTTATTATCTACAACCTTATTCCCAAACACTGACATATATGAATCATAAGAAAAACTGGACTGATGATGTCACATTTGTGCTCCCCATGTTGTAATGTTAATGTTGAAACATTTCTTTCTTTGTTTTCCTTTCTTTTTTTTTTTCCTGTGGTACAGGGGATGGATTCTACCTCTGAGCTGCACCCCCAACCCCATTCTTTATTCCTTCTTCCTTCCTTCCTTCCTTCCTTCCTTCCTTCCTTCCTTCCTTTCTTCTTTTTTGCACGTCTGAGGATGGAACCTACGTGCATGTAACCTCTACACTACACCCCTGTCCTATTTTTATACATTTATTTAATTATTTATTTATTTATTTATTTATTTATTTATTTATTGGTGCTACTGGTATGCCTGGAAATCCTTCTACCTCCAGGCTACACTCCCAGAGATCTATTTTTTATATTTTCATTTGGAAACAGGTTCTCTAAGCCAGTGAGGATGGCTTCGAACCTGCAAGATCCTCCTGTCTCTGCCTCCCAACCGTGGGGATTATAAGCATGCGCCACCACTCCCAGCTTATACTTTTTTTTGTTACTTAATTTTTTTCTTTTAAAACCCATCATTTACTTTATTTATTTATTTATTTTTGTGTGCGTGGGTCTGGGGATGGAACCCAGGGCAATTCTACCTCT
>NC_137804.1:43498819-43501319 GCF_963383645.1 Muscardinus avellanarius
CCCTAACCCTAACCCTAACCCTAACCCTAACCCTAACCCTAACCCTAACCCTAACCCTAACCCTAACCCTAACCCTAACCCTAACCCTAACCCTAACCCTAACCCTAACCCTAACCCTAACCCTAACCCTAACCCTAACCCTAACCCTAACCCTAACCCTAACCCTAACCCTAACCCTAACCCTAACCCTAACCCTAACCCTAACCCTAACCCTAACCCTAACCCTAACCCTAACCCTAACCCTAACCCTAACCCTAACCCTAACCCTAACCCTAACCCTAACCCTAACCCTAACCCTAACCCTAACCCTAACCCTAACCCTAACCCTAACCCTAACCCTAACCCTAACCCTAACCCTAACCCTAACCCTAACCCTAACCCTAACCCTAACCCTAACCCTAACCCTAACCCTAACCCTAACCCTAACCCTAACCCTAACCCTAACCCTAACCCTAACCCTAACCCTAACCCTAACCCTAACCCTAACCCTAACCCTAACCCTAACCCTAACCCTAACCCTAACCCTAACCCTAACCCTAACCCTAACCCTAACCCTAACCCTAACCCTAACCCTAACCCTAACCCTAACCCTAACCCTAACCCTAACCCTAACCCTAACCCTAACCCTAACCCTAACCCTAACCCTAACCCTAACCCTAACCCTAACCCTAACCCTAACCCTAACCCTAACCCTAACCCTAACCCTAACCCTAACCCTAACCCTAACCCTAACCCTAACCCTAACCCTAACCCTAACCCTAACCCTAACCCTAACCCTAACCCTAACCCAACCCTAACCCTAACCCTAACCCTAACCCTAACCCTAACCCTAACCCTAACCCTAACCCTAACCCTAACCCTAACCCTAACCCTAACCCTAACCCTAACCCTAACCCTAACCCTAACCCTAACCCTAACCCTAACCCTAACCCTAACCCTAACCCTAACCCTAACCCTAACCCTAACCCTAACCCTAACCCTAACCCTAACCCTAACCCTAACCCTAACCCTAACCCTAACCCTAACCCTAACCCTAACCCTAACCCTAACCCTAACCCTAACCCTAACCCTAACCCTAACCCTAACCCTAACCCTAACCCTAACCCTAACCCTAACCCTAACCCTAACCCTAACCCTAACCCTAACCCTAACCCTAACCCTAACCCTAACCCTAACCCTAACCCTAACCCTAACCCTAACCCTAACCCTAACCCTAACCCTAACCCTAACCCTAACCCTAACCCTAACCCTAACCCTAACCCTAACCCTAACCCTAACCCTAACCCTAACCCTAACCCTAACCCTAACCCTAACCCTAACCCTAACCCTAACCCTAACCCTAACCCTAACCCTAACCCTAACCCTAACCCTAACCCTAACCCTAACCCTAACCCTAACCCTAACCCTAACCCTAACCCTAACCCTAACCCTAACCCTAACCCTAACCCTAACCCTAACCCTAACCCTAACCCTAACCCTAACCCTAACCCTAACCCTAACCCTAACCCTAACCCTAACCCTAACCCTAACCCTAACCCTAACCCTAACCCTAACCCTAACCCTAACCCTAACCCTAACCCTAACCCTAACCCTAACCCTAACCCTAACCCTAACCCTAACCCTAACCCTAACCCTAACCCTAACCCTAACCCTAACCCTAACCCTAACCCTAACCCTAACCCTAACCCTAACCCTAACCCTAACCCTAACCCTAACCCTAACCCTAACCCTAACCCTAACCCTAACCCTAACCCTAACCCTAACCCTAACCCTAACCCTAACCCTAACCCTAACCCTAACCCTAACCCTAACCCTAACCCTAACCCTAACCCTAACCCTAACCCTAACCCTAACCCTAACCCTAACCCTAACCCTAACCCTAACCCTAACCCTAACCCTAACCCTAACCCTAACCCTAACCCTAACCCTAACCCTAACCCTAACCCTAACCCTAACCCTAACCCTAACCCTAACCCTAACCCTAACCCTAACCCTAACCCTAACCCTAACCCTAACCCTAACCCTAACCCTAACCCTAACCCTAACCCTAACCCTAACCCTAACCCTAACCCTAACCCTAACCCTAACCCTAACCCTAACCCTAACCCTAACCCTAACCCTAACCCTAACCCTAACCCTAACCCTAACCCTAACCCTAACCCTAACCCTAACCCTAACCCTAACCCTAACCCTAACCCTAACCCTAACCCTAACCCTAACCCTAACCCTAACCCTAACCCTAACCCTAACCCTAACCCTAACCCTAACCCTAACCCTAACCCTAACCCTAACCCTAACCCTAACCCTAACCCTAACCCTAACCCTAACCCTAACCCTAACCCTAACCCTAACCCTAACCCTAACCCTAACCCTAACCCTAACCCTAACCCTAACCCTAACCCTAACCCTAACCCTAACCCTAACCCTAACCCTAACCCTAACCCTAACCCTAACCCTAACCCTAACCCTAACCCTAACCCTAACCCTAACCCTAACCCTA